>NC_089742.1:21880818-21893318 GCF_040412425.1 Macrobrachium rosenbergii
AACGCACTTTTTTGAGATGTATTCCTTCATTTTTATGCCATAGCATCTCTCTGATTTTCAGTCGCAGTCTTCCACTAAAACTTCAGATTTTGAGCAGTTTCACTTTATTTTTACCGTCTTTTTTAATTAAATATCATAAGGTTTAGCATAAGAACTCTAAAGATCTTACCTTGTATTTAATCTTTCTATTTTCAAGTTTCATTTCTTTTATGGTATCTGCCGGATGACTGAAACGTTTCATTTCAAAAGAGGTCCCAGTTTCTAGGGATAAAAGATTTTGGCTGTGGTATTTAGTCTATTCCTCTTTACCCTCTTTTCTCTAAGAGGCAGGTTTCTTACAGTCATACACTTCACGGTGACGCTGCCTTACTTCTAGCTGAGAAAGAAAAAAAAGTAATTCAGGAAAACTTTATAATTTATTGTTTTTTTGACAGTGTATGGGACGTGCGGGTTGAAGCAGTTGTATAATTCATTTTCAAAACATATAAAGGAAACACAAGAAAAATAATGTCCGTTAAAGTTGCTTATCTTTTCTTGAACAAGCAAATAACCTTACAGAATATCGCATTATTGCCGCTCATCCCCAGTGCAAGATAAGAGATGTTAGCACTAGGTCATCAACAAGATCGTAAGATTAAGACTCAGAAATGTGATGGAAAAAAATCTAACTAAACCATGCGTTCAATGTAGACATACAGCTGTCAAAAATAATTATAAGCCTTATTAAGAAATAAGGAATTCAACATTGGAATTAGATACATTTAATTCTTTTAATAAAGTTTTAAAAATTCATTCCAAATATTGCTAGTGAATCAGTCCTCCACTAGCGGTGGAAAAAAGAAGACCCAACTCGTGTACTGGCTGCCTCTCCCTGTGACGTGTGGGAGACTCATCTCGAAAGCGAGGAAAAATAATATGCCCGCGTGACGAGTCCATTTTCCCAATTTGAAATCTTCTTTGAAGGTACGTGACGTACAAGAGAGAGAGAGAGAGAGAGAGAGAGAGAGAGAGAGAGAGAGAGAGAGAGAGAGGGAAATGCCAGTTCGTCACCACATTATGACTGAGATTCTGAGGACAACCAAACTTAGCAGGTAGAAAACTATCTAATTTGGTGTTAGTTTAACAGAATCCACGGTGTTATAACATCCATAATTTATAAACACTAATGTAACTGTTTAATTATCTAATACAAGCCTAGAGTCTGGACGGAAAGGTAAACAAACCGTTGTGCAGAGAAGCCAAACAACAGACGTCACTGACATCCAGAAAGAAATTTCAGAGCTCGATATTTTGGCAAAACGACAACGACGTGTTGACGGGGTGGAAAAAGGGGAAGGCGAGAGACTTGTAAACAATACGGCAAAAATCACAGGACACAAAGTTAATAACACGCATGACGCTAAAAAAAAAAATCATACAAGTTAGAGAGAGAGAGAGAGAGAGAGAGAGAGAGAGAGAGAGAGAGAGAGAGAGAGAGAGAGCAAAATTAAGTTTTCAATGTTGCCTTTTCAAAACCATTGGAGGATCTAGATATGTTTTACCGCAAATAGAACTAGTTTAACACTAACATTGATTACAACCAGCACTGAATATTTATAATAATATATTCCATACACTTTTTTGTCATTTTTCTAAAAATGTCTCGCTTTTTCACGAAGAAATGATGACGAGTGTCCATAATATAATGTATACAAATTTTCTTTATAACCAGCTGATGACAATTTTAACCTATCAAGAAATGAGGGGTTTTTATTGAAGCTATAACATCACACAGTGGCAAGTTTATTTTACTACGTTTTCAAAAAAATTCTATTTTACGGACGCAATAAAAATCTTGGAACAGATCGATACACCACGAATGGATAACTGCCTCATCTCTCTCAGCTGGAGGAAATATATTAGGCTAGTCAAATAGGCCTAGCACTTGAAGCCGGACCCGATGTAATGAATGTTGTAGGTTTCATTGTTTATTTATCAAGGTGCTCTGGCAATGGCGAGTTCCATTTAAATGCAGATGTTCCCCTAGACTTTGATAACACAGTCTCATTCTACAAAGTCAGCGCTCGCATTGGGCGCTGGTGAGCAACGAGAAATTATCACAAGTAGATTTCGGATTAACTCCAACAACTCCCAAGTATGATATATTTGAATATTCTCAAATAAGATTTAGAGAATTAGTCTGGATATCATATCCTTCATAATCTATGCTTTGTACTATACACGTGCACACACACACACACACACACACACACACACACACACACACACACATATATATATATATATATATATATATATATATATATATATATATATATATATATATATATATATATATATATATATATATATATATATATATATATATATATATATATATATATATATATATATATATATATATATATACAGCAGGTAGATAGATAGATCCATGCATACATATATGTATGTATGCATATTATAGATATATATATATATATATATATATATATATATATATATATATATATATATATATATATATATATATATATATATATATATATATATATATATATATATAGTATATATATGAAAATTATCCACAAATACTATGCACATTCAAATAACGAGAACTGCAAGATGATATTCATCACGAGATTGTATACCATATTATCTTAAAGGTAAATTTAACGAGACTTTTTACTGAAACAGTTATCTAAGATAAAAATTTGCTTTCACTCGGAGATGCACAAGTGTCGTTAGGAAGTCTTGAGAAATTTCAGGCTAAAAACTGGAGCAACACCGTGCGTTATTGGGGACAGGGAGGGCATTTTTGAGCAAAATATCGTGAACAAGATTGCAATTTTAAAAGCTTCGACGGAAGTTCATTAATGCTAAATTGTGCAACAGGTTAATTAAAACGAGTTTAGGCCACTCCAAATGGGCAAAATACAGCAGTTCATTAATAGTGTGAGAACTTTTGTTGGTGAAATTGGGAACAAGTGAAGCTAACTCAGTACTCTTTGGCAGAGGAGATACCATTCTGGCCTGGTGATATTGATTGTTTATCGGTATTTGCCATCTACCATGTCAATAAAAGTGACCATTTGATAGGTAGAATGTTAGTTAAACAATAATAATAATTATCTAAATTCAGAGATCATCTAGAAGTTCCTTGCTCTCAATTGCGTGATTTCAAAACAGAATCCGTAGACTTGATTATTCAAAATTTTCTCATTCTTTGTTTATTAAAACTGCTACCCTACTGGGTCACCATGTAACAAGACCTGAAGAACACAAAAAGTCTGTCCACGGGAAGAGAGATCGAGACAAGAGAGAGAGAGAGAGAGACAAAGAAGAGAGAGAGAGAGAGAGAGAGAGAGAGAGAGAGAGAGAGAGAAACACATGCAAACACAAGAGGGGGTCTTAGAAAAACTTTTCTTTGTCTCTACCGGTATCAGAGAACGCGTCATTACGGCAAACTTTGCCGACAATTACAGAAATTAGAAAGTTCCCTGACGCTGTTTTCTTGACTCTCATTTCACGCGGAGTTCTGCTTCTAGGCTGGTTATTCCATATTCGTTTTCTCTCTCTCTCTCTCTCTCTCTCTCTCTCTCTCTCTCTCTCTCTCTCTCTCTCTCTCTCTCTCTCTCTCTCTTGTTTTCTTCTATCTTCGGATGGTTATTGTTTTCTAAATTCGTCATTTATTCGAACGTACTCCCTGTTGATTAGAATTAACGATTTGATTGTGAGATGAATTATAGGTTTTTTTTTTTAATCGAGAAATAGAATAATCGCAAATACTTAATTATGATTTGCAGAAATAAAATCGACGTACGTACAATAACTGAATCTTTCTTAGATAATGACCCCCAAGGGTTTTCGGGGGTCGTTATCTAGGACTAATATTTCTTGGGGGTCATTATTTTTATGATATTTGCAGTCTGAATAATAAAACCCGAACCTGCAATCGTTTACACTCTTCCTATTCAACAATTAGTTTATAATATCATCTTATGTTCAAGTACTGACACGTCTCTTTAGATAATAAGAAATGTATTCATAAAAGGTGTTTAGAAATCCTAAAATTCCGGGTTTTCCTTTATGCCTGAAGATTAGACTAATAATGTCAACAATTTTACTACTTTTCCCGACCATCCTATTTTTCCTTTAATTAAAACCTGTCTACTAGACAAAATATAGTCAATTAACTGCTTGAGTGGTCAGCAGTTCAGTGGTAAAACCTTTCAGGAAAGTAAAGTTTAAGCCTCGTTATGTGCCATTTTCGTTATAAATATTTTTCAGATTGTTCACGAACATGGTTTAAGAGATAATTGAATCTCCTCATTTTCCTCATTAGCTAAAATTTTATTCCAGCGAAGGACAACTGAAAATGTGGAATTATTCAGTGTACGGAAAATGGAATAAAACTGCATTGAAGATTAAACAGCATAGTGAACACATTGCCAAGACCATTACTGATACTGCTCATCTATATTAATTGCAAATTCAGCCCCAAAACAGCGTGGTTAATATTTCCGTTAATTGCCACGTAAAGATACAGAAACACTATATATATCATTTTAAAAAGAGAACATCCACGTATTCTGTTTCTAAAAGCATGCACGTACAGTGAAGCAAATTACCGCAGTATCATGGACAGCATAAATCTTGAAAATCTGAATTAATGTAGGTTACTCAACGATGAATATACAAACAAAACAGGGAATTGGTGATTTCATCAAGAGACTTGGTAAACGGTAATGTAGTTCATCATTATTCATTGCTTCACTTATGAATTGGAAAATTATTCATAGTTTTCCTTGGTGATTCACTTCAAGAATCGTAAAAGGCCTTTGTGTTCCGTTTATAGCTTGTGACCATGCGTACGGTTGTTTGTATATTGAAGTCCGTTCTTCTGTACGAAGACAGCTTAGTAGAATAGTTAGTAGGACATAATTCTGTTAGGGTGACAGCTATTGGAAAATTCATTACTTTACTTACCTTCTCAAAATGTGAACATTTATTATATATATATATATATATATATATATATATATATATATATATATATATATATATATATCAATTTATATTTATATATATATATATGTATGGATATATATATAAATATTAATTTGTTTAATTATTATATATATAAATATATGTATGGATATATATATATATATATACTGTACACACACACACACACACACACACATATATATATATATATATATATATATATATATATATATATATATATATATATATATATATATATATATATATATATTTATGTTATATATGTTGTGTGTGTGTGTGTCTGCGTGCGTAAACTTTGGGTAAAAATTCTTTTCTTTGTTCACCAGACGTTAGACTCGTCCCAGTTGGGAGCGTCTGGCAAAATATTCTCACTGGAAAAAACATCAGATTTTTGCACCCGATTTATGCGAATCCAATTGCGTTTCAATGACATTGTTTTCCTTTCCTTCCGGATTCAGACTGAGCTTAAATTTCGTTTCTGTCTATTCTTACACAGATAAAAATGAAAAATGGATACGTGTCTATGATAGGTTGCTTGAAGATTTTCTTAAAACTAGTGCATCTTACCTTGTATTAATAACCAAGGAGCAGTCTGTAATTCTGTGATAAATTAGAATACTCAGGAGATTCTAGGAATAAGTTTCTGAATGTCAATATCAGTTACTTCACCCACATACCCACTTTTTCAACTGCGTCCGGCTTTTGAAAGACTCATGCAGATTCTCATATGAATATTTCTTGGATACTAATACTCTCGCTAATTTATTATAAAAAAAAACCTGTCTCATTACCTTGCATATTATTTTTTGGGGTGTATGAACCATGTCCTTATATACTCTTCGATGTCTTGACTCCGTTTCCTTTGAAAAATATTTGCGTAAGCTTATCAGTGTTTACTTACTGAGGGTCTAAATATTTTAACAATAGGATCTCTTTCATAGCACATTTGGTCAGACATTGCGTTTTATTCATTAGTCACCAGATTTAAGGCATTTATTCTAATATAGTTTACAATACAATATCCTTGTAACGTGTATAATCCATGTACGCTAATTAAGGATAAATCACGGGTAATTTTCATTTTTCTCTTCTTAATGAGTCCAAGAGTTGTATAATTAAATATGGAATAGTTAATCTCTAAGTAACTCCCTTAGTACAAAAATTGACGTCTATGCACGTCTATCTTCGATTCAAAGAATTAGAGGAAATTGATCATAGACAGTGAGTGACAGCCTGAACTCGTGTATTCCCACGTGTCTCTCAAATGGTATATGACCTGCACATTGGCATAAAACCAGAAGTAACCTGATATTGTACACTTTTGAACAACTAGTTAATAGACCCTGTATTTACATTTAGACTTATGACTTGGTTGGGTTCCTTTGAGAAAAACTTGCCTGTTTATTTAAATTACGAAGACGAACTAGAACAATTTGCACAAATATTCATTGTTTGCTCCAAGGCAAAGCGGGTACAGCCTTTTTAAATGAATAAAAAATTTTAAGATAAGAAAAGTCAACTGAACAACTAAATAAATACCTACTACTTTAAAAAGCAGATTTAGTCATTTAAAAAAAGAACTCTAGAAATTACGATTTTGAAGCAATTTGACCTCCAGAAATGCTGGCAGAGAAGAGAATTTCCTATCATGTTAATAGCCTAAAGTGCAGACGAATTAAAGGTGGTGGTACAAAGTTTCGAATACACAGGAAATACGCTTTGAAGGCACTTCACTGAATGAAGTGCAAGTTTATAGTTAAAAATGTCAAAAGTGTAAAACATGAAACTAAATTCGACTAGCACTATGGCCTAATTCTTCAAAGGAATTATAATTTCCGAAACAACCTTTGTAAGTAACAAAGATACTGGTTTTCGTGCGTTATAAGAGAACACTAATTAATATTTCTAAACAAGTAATTGTTAAATAAATGAAAAAATAAAGGCATAAGTCCTATGCTGTTGCGATGCTAGAGCTAAATTGAGCAATTCTGTAACGTTATTTTCCATGTGCGAATTGGGTGTCGGGGAGGGAAGTAATTGAAACATAGTTCAATAAAACTATATGCAATGAAGAAATTGATACCGTGTATTTATTCGTTCTATCTATTCGTTTTATCCCCCATGCCTATTGCATTGAAAAAATAATGAATAACTTTACACTTTCAATGAGTAATGGATGGCCTACGTAAACTGATCGTATGGTTAGTCACAGCGTAGAAAATAGATATAAAGCTTCATATTCTAATTTCGTTTTTCAATGGATTGTAAAGTACGTCCAGTCAATTACTGTCGGCATACTTTCAACGGAATTGCCAATAAAGAGCGACGTTTATGGGCAGTTTTCTTTCATTTTTTTTTATTTTCTTTCCTTTTTCGAGTGATGTAACGGTGGTCAGACCTAATTATTTATGATACTGTTATTATTATTATTATTATTATTATTATTATTATTATTATTATTATTATTATTATTATTATTATTATTATTATTATCTCAGTAGATGAAACCAATTCAAATGGAACAATCACACAGGGGCCATTCAAGCTTCCAAAGTTTACCTGGGATTCCATGTTGAAACTCAACTCAGGTCACCACATCCTGCAGACATTCAGAAATTGCATGTAATAAATTATTTTAAAGAAAGTTGGTTTCAACTTCCCACTGCAAACCCCATACTGCAGTAGTAACTGATCATGATACATCGCCCTGGGGCAGACGCGAACCCGCGACATCTGCGTGGCGTGCCACGACACTAGCCACTATACCAGCCGACCAGCTAAACAGTTGTACTAAAACTTTCCTTTTAGGTGACTAATCCTTTTGCCTAGAGTTTAGATTACTCTGAGGACCCAAACCCTACAGAGGATTGTCTAATAATTAAAGAGTTCTGATGTAGTTTTCTTTTGTGGACGCATGTCCGTGTGAGTATGGAACTGTCAATATTACGAAAACATTAACTCCATTAAAGTTTTTAATTTCATATATATATATATGTGTGTGTATATATATGTATATACATATGTGTGTGTGTATTCACATATACAAACACAGACGTGTCATATAAATGTGAAAACAGGGCGACTCTCTAAGAAATATTCTGATAATCAACGACGTAGTGGAAAATTACAATCTGAATCTTAATCAAACCTTTAAAAATATGTACTGTACAATAAGCTGGTACGATGAAAAGTTATAATTTTAGTTTGTCATCCACAATGAATCAAAGCAAGACAACAGCAGTGAAATAGAAACAAAGATTTTATCATTTTCCAACAGATTTGTTTCATATAAAGTTAAAGAGAGAAAAATCACTTTTAAACGCCAGTTATTCTATGAAAGTTATCTGACATCGTATATTTCCTGGCACATAGAATTTACAGTAATACGTTTTGTAATTGTCTGCTTAATCTGAGTCTCGTAGCTTTTAAATGAGTGTGACATCTACCTGAAAATGTGTATAAAAAACAGACACGCATTGTGCGCAAACTTTTGTGGCGAATTCTGTAAAACTGCGAATTGTTTACACCTTTAAATTCGGTGAAATGTCAAGGACTTCTTTGCAGTCATTTTAATTTTTTTACTTGCATGTTTTCGGTACAATCTCTTACCTTATCGTCTTGCTCCTTTTTCTCGATATTTCCAAAAAACACACCCACCTTTTCTCTCTCTCTCTCTCTCTCTCTCTCTCTCTCTCTCTCTCTCTCTCTCTCTCTCTCTCTCTCTCAGTTAAGCTCATGGTCAATATTCCTTTTCATCTCGATCACCAGTCACGAGAGGAATCATCTCAGCGGGAAACATTCGACAACGTATCTCCAATCGAAGAACAACAGGCACCTCTCAAGACTTATAGGAATCCGAATTCCTTTCAATGCAACGCGTTCTCTTTCAAAGTCAGGTGGAATCTTTAGCGAGTTTCTTTTTTTTTCTTCTTTTTTTGCTTTTTTATTTTCTCCTATTGCAAAGGAACAAGTGAAGAAGCGTCGCTGAAAGAGAGGTACGACTATTTCTTTACTCTCCATTGAAATAATGCGTCTTTCTTGGTTGTACTTGGGAAGTGAAGATTTTTGTTTTTTCCTATTTTTAACAGAGTATACAAACAGATCGATATTCAAGAGATATTGAAATTACATTCTTAAACTTTGTAACATCAGTAGAATTATTCAAAGCTTGAGTGTATTTGTGAGACCAAATAAGACTTGGTCCACTGCACGTGTCGAGGGCGGCATCACAGATATTTTATCCACGCTGGGGTAAATCGATTAATTTTCTCAAGAGAAAAATTATCACAAACTTTATCTCGTGATATAATTTTTTTCAGCGTACAATCTTTTACCTTTCGAAAAACTTTATTGTTTTATATACAGAGCTTTCCTTTTGGTCTAAAAAATCTATAACATGTAATGAACCCATATTATATTGTACTAGTTTCATGTATGCCAATTCTCTTCAGGTATTTTTAGTAGCATTTGGATCAGGGCTCGTCGTTCTTAATCCTGGTTCGTTTCCGGTAGCTTGAGCTTAATATTTTGAAAACCACTTTCAGTAATGCTGAAGAACCCATAAAAATGAGATTGGAGTTTTTATATTTGTATAAATACTGAACCATAACTAGAATGTCCATGCTTTCTAATTGAAACAGCAAAACTGAACGGTTTCATAAAATAAAAAGGGAGAATGTTTTATGCGATATGGCAACTCTCTTCCTCTCGTCCTTGACGGCACAGAAGGTTTGGTCGATGACCTTGTATGATACCGCTAGGGTATTGACCTGGCAGGGATTAGAGAGCTTTTTTTTTTTTTTTTTGCTCATTTCATTGTTTTATTTTCCTGCATATTTACTATGAAATACAAAAAGAAAACAAATTATTCACTGTCTTTTGCCATAGGGCAAATATTTCCTCTCCATCCTTTCTATTCCCATCCGTATGGCTACAGCACACACAAACAGACACACTTCATATACAACAACGACCACTCTCTCTCTCTCTCTCTCTCTCTCTCTCTCTCTCTCTCTCTCTCTCTCTATTCAACATAAATGAACAAACGGAATGAACAAACGTACCATAATAATCAAGAAATGCACAGCAGTATATAGTTTCACAATGCTCTCTCTCTCTCTCTCTCTCTCTCTCTCTCTCTCTCTCTCTCTCTCACACACACACACACACACACACACACACACAACGAAAAAGTTCCCTGATTCCCCTTATTCCCTTACTCACTTAAACCTTGAAGCTTGATGATTTTAAGAGCAGCGCCTGAGAAAAGAGAACACATTCTCGATTTTTATATATAATGATGATTAAATTATGAATCATATACATAACCTAATCACTATATTATCATATATCGCGCGAAGAAAGGGATAAAAAACAGAGATCCCAGGAAATATCAGATATTTTTTGAAGCATTTCTAACAGCAATTCATAAACCCGGGTTAATTCTACACATTCCATTCTTTTCAGGCCGGAAATTTTCTGCTGTATCGATAGTGGCCGATGACGACCTTTTCTACTCTTCCTGCTGACGTTTAAACACCATTGCAATATATCACAAACCTACAAACTCTTGACTTGAACTATTTAAATATACCTCGCCTTTCTGTGTATATCCATCGCCACAAAGTCTAAAAGTTTCTAAAAAAAGATTTTAATGTGTATTTGAAATAATTAAAGTATTTATTATTCATTATTTTCTTTCCCGAAGCGTTGCAAAGTTTCGTAAAAGTTTTCTTAGCAGAAGGGACATATTGGTTTTTCTCGCGTGGATCCTCTTAAGAAGAGAATCAGGAGGATTACTTGAATTGTGCAGATGCCGAAGTGAAAGGTGAAGAGGAATCTTTGTTGAAATGTAGAAAATATTCATTTACCGTCAAATAAACAGCAAACTGCTGTCACAGACTTTGCATAGGCGTGAAATGAAACAAAAAATAGCTTTATATGGTAGAAGATATTAAACAAAAGCAAATAGGAAGCTCTGTCGAATGTAGAAAAATACTGATTTATTGTCAAAGAGACACCAAATGCATTATGGACTTTACAGCTAATATGGAAATGAAAAAGAAATATAAAAATAATAGCTTTATATGGTAACGGATGTGAAATAAAGCAAATTGTACCAAAATCCAATAATAAAATAGAGCAAAGAACGGCTTTGGGAGTATTGGTCAAAAAAAGTGATCAAAGCATTCTCGTATACCTTCAGCAAGCTCGAAGAATGAAAGGGTAAATGAAGTGAAAGAAATTAAAGGAAAATCCTGATCCTTCTTAAACTGTCAGAAAAAGAAAAGTCACGAAGCACGAATTTCCCTGCTAGACGAAAGTTATGTCAGTTTTTGCCATTCAGCCATATTGGCCTAAGGCTTGGACAAAGCGTTTGTAAACACGTGCTGTTTCCTTGTTATTGTTGTCTCACAAACATACTGCGCTATTCTCTTCTTTCCGTATTGCAGCGTTTCTCTTGCCCTAGCACTTGATAATTAAAAATGCTGTGGAGAGTTCAAAGTTAGTTTATGTTATTCATAATTGTTTCAGTGTTTTCATTCTAACTACCATTGCAGAACTTAATGCTCTACTCAACGGAACATAAATGCAATTATGAAAGCATTCATTCTTTTCACTAGGCACCTTCTTTTTTAAGTTGATCCAGTACATGCACTTCTTACTGTTAACAACAAGAAATCAAGAAACTTACCATCTCTGAGAAAAAAGTCTTCACAATTTTAAAGATTCTTGTATTGAATGTCAAGGGACAAAATCATAACCGTCTCTATTTTAAAACGATGTCCGAAGAATGAATCAAATTTTGTCGACTTTTGTTGACTAAACAGTCTCCCTATTCTACTTTCTATAATTTTTTTTTCCTTTACATTTTATGGATTATATATTCTACGGCATAGCAGTTTGATTTCTGAATATAAAAATCGAGACAATTCATAACATAGTGTAATGTGCAAATAATAACACTAAAACTCAACACTCTTTAAAATCGTTAAGAGCCGAAATCATGAAAGGCTTTTTTAGTGTTCCTGATCGAGATCAAAATACAGTTACCAAATATTCCACAAAAGAATGATATCAAAGTAATACAATGAATCTATCAACGTATTGAACGGCCAGCTTAAACATCAAAATACAAAATGGTTATCCGATAACTGCTGTGAGAAAATAATGCGTTTCATCCTCGTTCAATATTTTCATTTTATGCATTGAAAATATTTGGTTACTCTCACTGGATTACCTGCTTCGGTCAATATTCAAACTGATGCTCAAACACAACGCCTGCGTGCATTATCTCACTCCGGCTGAGTGGGTTTCGAAATGGTGCGGCCGGTTTTTGCTTGTTATCAGCGATTTTACGTTGCTCTGTTTTTCGATTTTTTTCTCCAATTGTGTGCATATATATATGTGTATTTTGTATTTTTATGTATATATGTATATATATGTATATATATATATATATATATATATAT
>NC_089742.1:21895818-21898318 GCF_040412425.1 Macrobrachium rosenbergii
GCTTATCTTTGCATGGGGACTGAGTCACTTTCGTAAATCGTGGGTTGAACGTGCAGTCTATCGGCACAACGAAAATACAGTGACGTCTGTCGAGGAAATTCCCGACAACTGCTGAGGCTAGATGGCTGCAAATTGGTATGTTGATCATCCACCCCCCAATCATCAAACATACCAAATTGCAACCCGCTAGCCTCTGTAGTTTTTATTTCATTCAAGGTTAAGGTTAGCCACGGATCGTGCGTCTGGCAGCGCTTTCGGGAGGCGTGCGACGCAACTTTACTTCATGGCATCTGTGGAGCAACTGAGCGTTGGTCGGTGGTAGCTGATAGCTTTATACAGCATTATACGTTGTACAGAAAACTCGAATTTTTTCGTTGGTTTTCATCCAATTTTTTTTCTTATTTTATTGTTTTTTTTTTTTTGCTATATTCGCTTTTAAAAATGTTACTCAAGTGATTTACTAGGAGAACTTTTCCATTGTCTATAATTATCAAAAGTTTCATCTATTCTTTTTTTTTAAATAACATTAGTCTAAGAATAAAAAACTCAGCGTTTACTCTATCAGTCATGCAGTCTCCCTCAACACTGACGTCGTGTTAGAACTTAAAGACTCTACTTTCTCTCTTAAATTTAACGTTCATTTTGAGTCCTTGGGTTCACGTCGTGTCCAGTATATCATGGAGACCTTCATATTTTATGAAATTTTATTCCTGCTATGTTTTAATCACTTACTTCTTTCCGTTGGATACACACTAAGAGATGCAGATATACAAACAAGATCTTGAGTACCTATACTAACGCGCATATAATACACACACACACACACACACACACACACATATATATATATATATATATATATATATATATATATATATATATATATATATATATATATATATATATTGTCATAAACTGGACGTCTTGGTTGGGGAGAAATTGAAACAAGGTTTACATTGATGCTGCCATGAAACCAAGAAAGCCCAGCTTATGAGCAAAAGGAAAAGTTATTTGAAAACTTACCTTAGATTTTCCTGGATTTACAATTGAATGAGAAAGGTCGCCATTTGGAATTAGAATTCTTTTACAAATTTACAGGGGTTTATTTACAGAGACTTTAGCAATGAAACAAAGAGACAAACAATACGACATGATAACTGAGGGGCAGACTCATTAATAGGACACATGGAACAATAATGCAATGATTGGCAACAAACAAGCTGATTAATAAGGGGGGCCAATGTGCAATACAATCAGTCCAATGATAACAATAATAGTTAGTCATGCCCCGATTACCCGAGATAGTCTCAGATGATGCAAATGATGGAACTCCAGGATGGGAGAATAATTTATATAAACATTTTTGGGCCACAACGGACTTGATATCGACTGCGACCAGGAATATTCAGGATTGTGAGGTGGCAGGCTAAATAATGGGGGCACGGAGTGCGATAGGCCAGCTTGTCTCTCCTGAAAGAGAGGTCCCGAGATTAAGAATGGAGGCACACAGAAGGAAATGGAATCCCTCTTTATAGATGGGGATACTTATACAAGTAAATATTAACCGCTACGTAGCCCAGCAGATAATTAGGATGAAATCACATAGGCACAATATGGGAATCGTAGCTGCGTGGGCTCTAACAATGAACACGTGATCGCACTCACACAAAGAGGAAATTTAACACTGGTATTGCTTAGCCTAAATTTGCCCTTAAATTGCACTGGGGGAGGGATAATTGATACTTAGCACGGGATCTTTACATAAATTCAAGGCACATTAATGGCAAGATATGGGAGGCTGGGCAGGACTCTTACAAAGGAGGATTGCTTTGTGGAGGAAGGAGTTAAAGTTTAAAGAAATGGAATTTTAAGGAGTTTAAGTAAAAGGGGGAAGGGCTGGTTTACTGACTATTTGCGATGGACAAACCTTGTCTGACAATTGTGGTGCCAACAGTCATCTCGGCTGTCCGTCGATGGTAGTTCAACCAGCATAAACGGAGAATAGGGGCGATAGATCCGCCCGGTTCTGAGATGAGAAAGCTTCTGTCTTCCCAAAGCCAGCTGCGTCTTGAGGGGCCTCATCGTTAGGCTGACATCCCTGCAAATATGTCAAGAGAACCAGCAAAGAGGGCAGAGGAAAAGCATACTTAGAGTTAGGTGCTTTAAGATTAAAATCCTACCTGACCCCTAGCTTTAATAGGCCTATTTGATCTTCCCCATACCTAAATGCTTCCCCATCGTGTGATGGGGGTGAAAAAGGAGTGCCTATTGTTTCCCAGGATCAGGCGATCGGGGGGTGGGGGCCGGGGGAGGTGTTCCCCAAACTGCTACACACTGGTACTAACAGCCCTGATCTAGTTCAAACTATTCTTGTTTCCGACCGTCGCCCGCCAATTTTCCCGGCCCGACAGTCAAATGAATAGCAGATTATTTCAAAATTAAATAATGCACGGAAATCTACAGGAGGGAAGGATGTATATCCTGACAATATATATATATA
>NC_089742.1:21903318-21955818 GCF_040412425.1 Macrobrachium rosenbergii
CCCCAAGGACCCTGTTTATAACAATATATATATATATATATATATATATATATATATATATATATATATATATATATATATATATATATATATATATATATATATATATATATATATATATATATATATATATATATATATATATATATATATATATATATATATATATATATATATATATATATATATATATATATATATATATATATATATATATATATATATATATATATATATATATATATATATATATATATAATATATATATATATATATATATATATATATATATATATATATATATATATATATATATATATATATATATATATATATATAAATATTCAACACACATAATAACACACACACACACACACGTATGTGTCATCGTAAATTATGATACGTTAGGTTTGATACGAAAGAAATTTACAAAATGTTTAATTTCAAACTTAACAAAACTGTAGGGTTTATATACGATCAGAAACATCTACAAGAATAAAAAAAGCACAAAGGCAACAGTGGAAATAAAGAAAGAAAACAAATACACAGAATTCCACCGAAACAAAGAAGGGGAAACCACAGCTAAACGTAAAGAAAAATACACTTGGAAAAAACGAGCCAAGAGGGGAAAGGAAAACAAGGGAGCGCAATAACAAAACAAGGTGAATAAAAACAAACAATTAAGTGACAAGATGTGACCGAAACTGAACAGAGAGAGAGAGAGAGAGAGAGAGAGAGAGAGAGAGAGAGAGAGAGAGGGGGGGGAGAGAGAGAGGGATCAAATAACGAATGAAATAGAATAGGACGGAAGTTATAATCCACCTGGGTGACATTTGCCAGAGATTGGTGTCATCCTTTGGCATTCCCAAAGGATGGCAGGAATGACTGACATAAAAGGATCCATAGGATACTTGCTACAATCTATTTTGTGTCTTTGCCCTTCTCCGTTTATTTCGAAGGGGTTTCTTTAGTTTTCGTTGTATTATTTCTAAATATACTAAATCAGAGCTAAGGCTCATTATATTTTGCCTTTCAGATTGAAGTAGTTATTTTGAGTCTGTTTGTTGATATATACATACATATGTACATACACACATGCACATGCATATATATATATATATATATATATATATATATATATATATATATATATATATATATATATATATATATATATATATATATATATATATATATATATATATATATATATAGATAGATATATATTATAATATGAGATTATGTGTATGTTTTGATTTGATGTCTATGATTTTGAGATGTCTTTATTTCTTACAGATGTCTCTTGTGTTCTGTATTTTGATATAATTTTCAGCTATTTCATATGTATTGAGGTGACTTAGTAATGTATAATCATTCATGTTCATAACACACCATGTTCGTGGAAGTTAAAGTTTAAATGCTGTAGAGAGAGAGAGAGAGATATTTTGAAACATTAGCAGATAACCCCATTTCCTGTGTTGACACAGCTGCATAGGATAAGGGAGGGTGTAAGGGCCACTTTGCCTATCTTTGATGAGATGACAGTTCTCGGCCGAATGCTTGTTACATGTTTATGATATATGCCTGTTCTGTAATTATTATTTTTCCTCTATGCCTTGTTATGTGTTCCATAATCTGAGAAGAAGGGAAAGGGAGGAGAGATAGTCTGAGAAGTTGACAGGGCTTTTTGAGCCAGATCGTTTGCAAATTTATTTCTATTTACCCAGGTGTCCAACCTAAAGGGCGGGAAATGTCAATCATACAGATAAGAGCTCTGGCATGTTTTCTTCTGAGCCTTGGAAAACTGTGAGTATTCAGTATTCTGTTTGTAGAATAAGGTGTTCTGTGTATTCTTTGAGTATTCAGAGTTCTAGAATGTGTGAGAAGTTGCTCAGGATATTCTAAGATTTGAAATGGCTAATTGGCAACTTAGGCTTGAAGATAAAAGCAAGATTGGTGAACTAACAAAGTTAGTCTGCTAAACGATCTCTCAAAGACACAGGAAATCTCTCTCTCTCTCTCTCTCTCTCTCTCTCTCTCTCTCTCTCTCTCTCTCTCTCTCTCTCTCTCATAGAAGAGTAAAAATTGGTTGCTCTCCTAAAAACATATAAGTTTTATAAAGCTCTCCCATGAAATGTGTATTTACATATGGTCCTAAAATATTTGTGTTCTTCAAGCATTGTGTTTATATATTACCAAAGGAGTAAGGTAATGTGCTTATTTGCTTGGATTGTAATTACGTGGAAATTGAAGTGTTACCTTTGAGTAAGTTTTAGAAAGACGTGAGTTTTGCCTTTTTTTTTTTTGAAGTGAAGGTAATCTTTTGAGAGATTGATATAATCTTTAATCATATTTTGCCTTAGTGAAATTGCTGTTGGTATATTTCCATTTTTTTGCATATCTCATTCTTATATGTCTGTGTGTGTAATTTCACAATGTTAACCAAAGATTTGTGTTGGTGATTACTTAGAGTTTTGTTGGAGTTAATTTGAATTATTGAGATTTCGGTACACACTTATTGTTGAGATTTCAGTGAGTACCTGTATTGATTCCCATTTAATAATATATTAGTGAACACTTGGGCTAATTGCAGATGTTCAGATTTATATCTAAAACTTGAGTGAAAGTTAATGGTTTGAATTTTACTTAATTAAAGTGATTTCATGATAAATTAAAGTTTTGTGACTTAATTTTGGTTAAGAAATACGAAATCTTACACTGTTGTCAAGTAATAGTGAATCTTTTTGAGATTGTGAACTCTGCTTATAACTTTTGAACTTAGAAATAAATTTGTCTGTTTAAAGTTTTAAAAGGCACAGTGTTTCATTTTGACCACCAGTGATTAGAGATATTTGTGTGTTTGTACAAGGTAAGTGATATATTTGTTTGTTCACCTGAGGCTTATCTGGGAGAAGTAGAGCCAGGGAAACAATTATAGTATTTGTTGGAGTGATGCCCTTTTTCCCCTAGTCTGTTTATAGCTTATCAGTTGTTACCTCACCCATAACTTGATAAATTTAGATTAAATTTTCAAGTGTTAAGCAAGTTTTAAGGGATCACTGTACCTTTAGAGTATTCAGTCTTAATATTTTTGTTATGAGGTTTCAAGTGTCTGGCTGAAGTGAGGTAAATTTTTGGTCTTATTATTATTTGTAATAACCAGGTACTTCATCACTTCGTGACAATGTATATATATATATATATATATATATATATATATATATATATATATATATATATATATATATATATATATATATATATATATATATATATATATATATATATATATATATATATATATATATATATATAGTATATATATATACAGTATATACATATACTTATTATCTATAATATATATATATATATATATATATATATATATATATATATATATATATATATATTTACATATATAAATATATATAGAGTATATATATATATATATATATATATATATATATATATATATATGTAATGTGTATGTGTGTTTTTGTGTGTGTGTGTGTGTAAAGTAGGACAGGACAGCCGTAGACATGTTAAGCTTAGTTCATTGTTAAATTGTGTTTTTTATTAGCTGATTGCTTTAGTCAGTGAACTATGAATTATCATTATTATTATTATTATTATTATTATTATTATTATTATTATTATTATTATTATTATTATTATTATTATTATTATTATATCCGAGGCTATACCTCGATTTCCACATAAACGTTAAAAGAGGACAAAATTCACCCTTGAAATATAGCAATAAGTTGCCCTGATGGCAATCCTTCGAGAACTCGTCTTCGGTCGAAGCGAAAACTGTAATCGGCAAGACTCCACTTTTGTTCGTGATTTTGATATGCACTTAGGAGGATCTTCTGAAAACGATTCAGGACAGGGAGCTCCTAAGCCCGTTTTCTATAAGATCAGGAATGAAGACTTTCTTCACCTGAAGTAATGTAGAACTCGTTTTCAGAGGAAGCGAAATCTGAAACCGGCAAGACTCCATTTCATTTTTTGGAGACTTTGATTATACACTTTGAAGAATCAACTGAAGACGATCCAGGGAAAGGAGCTCCGGAGCCCATTTTCTATAAGCCTAGGAATGAACACTTTCATACTTTCATCTGCCTGAAGTATTGTTGGACTCTCCAGGTTCTTGGAAATTCTAAAAGTGTTCTTGTGGCAGATACTGAGACTAATTCAAAATGATGATAGTTTCATGTGCTTTAACTTTTGCTCTTATAGCTCAGCATTTGATGTCCCTTGGACCTCTTATGTTGCTAAGGTACCGAAAGATGTGTTGACGAGTATATGTTCCAATGAATATGAATCCGATTTTTGTTTTAAAACTTTAAATCAGGAATGTGTAAATTGAAACGAACGGCCCTTGGACAATACCTTTGGCTCCTGCTATGGGAATCTGTCCACCTGCCCAGGCTGAGTATGCCAGCAGATGGCTCCCACCAGAGGAGTCAGTCTACCTGCCCAGGTATGGAAGGGCATCCACTGGCTCCTGCTGGAGAAGTCTTTCAGCCTGCCCACATGGGGAAGGGCATTCATTGGTTCCTGCTGGAGGAGTCTGTCAGGCTACCCACATCGGGAAGGGCATCCATTGGCTCCAACCACTGGATTCCGTCCACCCACTTAGGTGGGGAAGGCAGCAGTTGGTTCCTGCCAGCTGAGTCCATCTGCCTGCCCAGGTAGGGAAGGGTAGCTGTTGGCACCAGCCAAAGAATCCGTCTGCCAGCCCTTGGGGGGGGAAAGGTCAGCCATTGGCTCCCACCGTGGGAGTCCATCAGCGGGAGTCAAGGGTATGATTCCACTTGGGCAGGTGGAAGAACTGTCCCAACAGGATTCACCCGGCTGTGCTTCCTCACCTTTACAGGCAGACGAACTCCTTGATGGGAGTCAGCAGCTGTTATTCCCTATCTCGGTAGGCGGACACCTCTCCCAGAGGCAGTCAACAGCTATGATTGCCTTCCTTGGCAGGCAAAAAACTCTTGGAGGGGTTTCAACGGCTGTGATTCCGCACTTCGGCAGGATGAGAAACTCCTCTGGCAAAGATCAACGGCTGCGGTTTCCCACCTGTTCTGTCCGACAAAATCTTCCTGTGGAAGTCAACTGTTGTGCTTTTTTACCTGTGCAGGTGGTAGAACTCTAGCTATTAGAGTCGACATCTGTCCTTCCTTATCAACGCAGGGTGGAAGAACTCTCCCAACGGGGAATTGGCCCGTGGACAAAGGGTTCATCAAAAGTTCGCCTGTACATCAGAGCTACCATAAACATTTCCATTTAACATCCGTTAAATTCTCATTTAAAAGACTATTGATGTAAAATATCGTTTCCTCTGTTTGGTTTTAATCTCGTGCCCTATCGACTAATGGCTTTCCAAGTGTATAATCAACTGCAAAAGAATTGTCAACTTATCTGTAATAATAATAATAATAATAATAATAATAATAATAATAATAATAATAATAATAATAATAAGCGTTGTAACGTGAAGCATGTGTACAAATTAATTACCTAGTCAACTATAATAATAATAATAATAATAATAATAATAATAATAATAATAATAATAATAATAATAATAATAATAATAATAATAATAATAATTAGCTTTTAACGTGAAATGTTTTTACAAATGAATTGCCAACTTAATTATTTTTTTTTTTACTTCATTTGTTTTTATTGTCTCCGTTTTTTCTGAAATGTTTTGTCTTAAATTAACGACTCTGCAGCGAACTTTTATTTTAAACTTAATTACTCTTTTCTTTTTTCTTTTTAGTTAATTTTGTTTCAAATCAGCTTTTTTCATTTTAATTTCACTCTAGCTTAGCTCTTGCGTTACTACTTGATCTTTCTTTTGCTTTTTCTTTCCTAAAAGTTGTATTGACGTTCACATCTCCACTTCCAATTTATCTTAAATTTTATTGATCGGTATCGTTTCCTATTTACCACAAAACATTAAGAGATAGAGAGACAGACAGAGATAGAGCGAGAATGTAGTTACCCCTATGAAAGTTGGCATGCATATCACTGAGAAAACTAATACCAGCATTCATAAAAAAACTTATAAAATAAAAGACCCGACCCAAAGAAAACGATTTTGCTGAAGAAGCCTCAAAATAAAAAGCAAAAATAAGTAATCGAAAACAAAAAAGTTAAATAGAACTTGAAAAAAAGGACAGACAAAGGAAGAACATTCAATCAGATTGATGTATTTAAAGTGAATCGAGAAAACAAGGCAGGATACGACCAGAAGGAAACGGGAAATGAAAAGGAAATAAAGCAGGAACAGACGAAGAAAGGGTTTCAGATCTCACGGTATTAAGAAAACGGAAGAGATAACTGTAGTCAAGATGAAAGGAAGATGAATGGGCGGATAAAGCAGGGGAGTGAAGAAATGGGGAAGGATTTGGATCCAAATCCAGGTGAACGCTAAATGTACTGAGGCATCAATAAAATCAGAAGTGAGGAAAAAACGACAAAAATTTTAATTAGTTTCCTCGTAGAATAAATTTGATATGTCGAAATGAAGATTAAGAAATGAATAATCCGCAGAGAAGTGCGAATGGTAGAAAGAAACAATAAAAAATAAAATAGTTTCTAATTCTACTTAATCCAGTAAGACTAAATCTTCACTTTTTCCCTTTGCAGACACACGCATATACAGTATATATTACACACACACACATATACATATATATATGTATATATATATATATATATATATATATATATATATATATATATATATATATATATATATACACACACACATGTTTATACATATACATATCTTTATATGTATATATAATGTATATATATACATATGTTTATATGTATATATAATGTATATATATACACACACACATATATACATATATACAGTATATATATATATATATATATATATATATATATATATATATATATATATATATATATATATATATATATATATATATATTGAGCAGTTTCCCTTAATAAGGGTTTAGTTCCGAAGAAAAGATAGCCCATTGGATACAGAGACATACTTCAACAGCTTAATCACGGAAAACCTTCAGCTGGTATAGTTTGCTGATGTAGCACAGACAGAGTGTAAAGCCGAGAGCAAGTAAAACAAGCAAACGTCATTTCATTCAGTCAATCTGTACTGAGAGACAAGCAGTATGACGTCCCTGTCTGTTACACGTGCTGAATCCCCCCCTCAGGGCGTCTTCCCCCTCCCCTACCCCTCTTCTCACCAGATCTCCTCTCAACTCCATCCAAAATTCATGAGGAAGTGGGTCGATGTACCATGGATAGGCTTGAGGATCCACCAAGCAATTCTCTTTCCATTATCCTCCTGGTTGGGAGGGGGAGTCGGGGTGCGAAGGGGTGAGGAAGTAAGGAAATGGTGGTGTTGGGGCAGCCGTTGTCGATCATTCCTCAAAATAAAATTTGTCGTATCCAAAGAGTTTCTTTTCTGATAAAGGTCTTTAGTAAATAAGGAAAGGATATGCAACTGAAACGTTAGTAGAGTACGGAATATACACATATAATCAGCCCTTTTGTAAGCGCGTACTACAAAGTAAAAAGGTAATTCAAATAGAATTTTTTGAGGAAAATTAACATGAAAATCACGGTACGTAAACTTTCGTCACAAAGAACCACGTCAGCGTCTTTTGCTTCCCTTTGGAAAAAGGTTCGCTTTACAGGTCTAATTAATGTCTAAACCCCCATATATCCTCAAGATCTTTCTCTTGGCCCAAAGACGGTCTCCCCGTCACTTATTCTAGGGGTACTCCGCTGAGCTAACAAAGTAAGTGCGCCACTTTGTGTGGTGGTTTTGTAGGCCCATAAAACTACCACATCTAACTGGCGACATCTTTTTTAATGGTAGAGAAGTCGTGGTTGTTTTTTTCGTGTGATCTCAGGCTTTGGAATTCTTTCTCCGTTCTTAAGAAAATAACATAAAGCTATGTATAGAATGATGAGAAAGAGGATCATGACTTTGGTCATTCTGAACTAGGCAGGTTAATTTTAGATTCTTTTCCAGAAAAAACAGACATGCATTTCCATTTCCTTCTCTCCGCAAAAGCAAAAGCGTAGAAGTAATGTTTGCAGAAAGAGGAACTTTACTTCGATAGTAAAAATAACACAATTTCTATATCACCTTGCTTAACCTTACCCAGAACCGAACACCCAATTATAGCAATCCTGTAATTTATAAATACTGAAACTATTCTAAACCTGTTACGTATTATGAGACGAAAACTTTCGATAAACTACTGTCCTGGTGTAACTCATCAGATAGATTTTGAAAAGAGAACTGTCAGAGTCCCAAGGGATCTCACGATTATCAACATTCTCTCTCTCTCTCTCTCTCTCTCTCTCTCTCTCTCTCTCTCTCTCTCTCTCTCTCTCTCTCTCTCTTTCTGTGTGTGTGTGTGTGCAATGAAAACGCAGGCAAGGTTATCGGAAAACGATGGGAATTTCCAAAAAGAGCTACCTGTGGCGGGTCATCGGGTAGACATGCATTTTCTTTGCCAGCAAGGTATTAATGGACCTGTATTATTTCCAAAATCGGAATCCAGGCCGTTCTATTGAATGTAAACAAACCCATTTAGGTACGGTAAGATATTTAGGGCGAGAAAATAGGAGTATAAAGATACTTTAAGAAGACTTAAAACAAAAGAATGTTTGTGATAACCGTATGATATGAAAACTGTTAAACTTATTCATCAAAATCTAAAATAAAACAGTGGTGTAATTTTTGTCTATAGAAAAAACAGAGACTTGTTAAAACATTCCTTCTCTACATTTGAATAGAACGGAACACCAATGGAAATGGCCTGCAATATTCACAAACTTAAATGAATCCAATATCGGCGTTTCAGAATCCCCGGATCTGTTTATGGAAAGAACGCAAAGTAATCACGCAGTCCACAATTTTCAAGACACAACCAACGTGTTTTGTGGTCAGGAAATAGTGAACATTTCCCCGATCTCGTTTTGAACACACTTCACGTCTTTTATCTTAAGATGAATAACATTTACTGTTATGCATATGAAAGTCGTGATGAATGTGGGTAATTAATAGATGTCTGGATGAGTTTAATAACCAGTGATAAGTTTCCGGATCGTCTGACGGACATTTAGCTGTGCAGATTTTATTTGTTGCAGCATTCTTCAGTTGCGTATTACGTGATGTCAAGCGAAAATATTTTCCATTTCAGCTGCTTCCACCCCCACCCTCTCTCTCTCTCTCTCTCTCTCTCTCTCTCTCTCTCTCTCTCTCGTACTGACAATTCCTTCTCACAACCCCAAGACCTCCTCCACTCTCCTCCTCTCTCCACCAACTTTCCTCCTTTGTCTTCGGTCAACTTGGCCCAAAATTCATGCGGAAAGGAAACGACGTTTCATGGACTGGACTGAGGAATGACCAAGCAATCCCTCTCCCGCTTTCCCAGGCTGAACTGGTGGAGGAGTCTTCTGATCTTTGATACAGGAAAAATAGACAAGGAAATTATAAGAATTTCTTTTCCATTGACTATTCTTTTTTTTTTTTTTTAGCAGAGGACAGACCTGGACTGAAACTCCTTGAGGTAGTGGATTTCAAGCTCACTATCTCGAACATCTACAGTATAAATGGCTGTAAACAATCAAGGATTATAAAGTTCAGTAATTCTACGCACTTAGACAATGAAGTTGACACTTTAACACAATGCTCACTTATTAACTGCATGGAAGGTTTAACTTCTAAGGAAGGGAGCAAATGCCCTGCATTTGCTCCCTTGTAATAAAATTCGTCAGAATTTAATGAATATGCACTACAATAACCTGTTTTTTCTCTTTATCTACAGTAAACGATCATACTGTGTCATGCTGGATAGCCTTTCTCTCTAATCATATTTTTTTAGCGTAACTCTGTATGACATTCTGGTTCATTGAATGGAGGGCACTAGAGAAAAAAATTAGCTTTACTCATTCGGTCTTTGCCTGCACATGTATCTCACACCCACTACTGATCAAAATGAAAGCTTATTGTGGTTAGTTGTTCATTTCTATAACTGTAGCATAGATGTGCTAGAAATGAAAGAAAGTGAATTACGCAATCCTTGAAACAATAGAACAAATTATAGTATAAGGACAAATCTCAACTATTAAACTACCACTGGAAGGGTTACTTTTCAACTTTCCTAGCATAAGATAAAAATTGGCATTGACAGCATTTCCCTGAAGATTTCAAAAAAAGTCCCCACTTTGAATAGAGATTCAAGTAATCAAAAAGTACAAGTTGTGCCTTGTGCATTTCTTAGATTTACACAAAATCCAGCATCCGTGTGTGGGATATTTCTACAAGACTGTAATATCTAACCTATAGTATCACCCGGGTTCCAGAAGCCTCGCGACATGACTCACGGCAACACTGATCTGATCCTTAACAGCAGTTGTGGTTGTGTGTTATCTTGAGACTTGATAAAGCATCTTTCCTAGAAAATGACCCTAAAAGGGTTTTAACCCGGTTTGTATCCACCTTTGCGGCGTGTTTAGTACAAACCTGTTGAGGATTACCGTAAAAACGTAAATAAAAGACTGTAAAAGTCAAGTATATCTTAGTTTAACCAGACCACTGAGCTGATTAACAGCTCTCCTAGGGCTGGCCCGAAGGATTAGATTTATTTTACGCGGCTAAGAACCAACTGGTTACCTAGCAACGGGACCTACAGCTTATTGTGGAATCCGAACCACATTATGACAAGAAATGAATTTCTATAAATATCATAAATATTAGTCCTAGACAACGACCCCCGAACTTTGTTAGGGGTCACTATCTAGGAAAGATCCCTTGATAAGATATTTACAAGTTATAAGGATTACTGATGCAAAATCAATTAATTTACCCGTAAACAGAGTAACAACACAACGAGTGCTTTCCAACGAGGTACTTCAAACCTTTACGTGAGATAAGCTGCTGCCTCGTCTACCCTTTCCACCTTAGAATTACTTTATTTTCTGGGTAATTTTGCTCGTTAGTTTTCATCCTGTTGTGTAATATCTTGGTATAACCTCATAAACTTTTACACTTTCATGAATTTACATTTATTATTTACTCCTAGTCGACCATTTTCACATGCTAATTCCCATCCGCTTCATTGCGCATGGGAGCTGGGAGAACTGAAAACATCATACTTTCAATGAATTACATTTCCTGTTGTTCGATTTTAAAGATAACTTTTTATTACTTCATATGGTATTCGCCAAATCATACCCACGAAACAGAGAGAGTTCTTTATAAGGATTCTTTATTAAATTACATTAAAGCCATACAGATGACGTAAGCTGCCTGCAGTCAGAAAAGCCAATACGACCGAATATAGCAAAAATGTTCTGAAATCATGGAACATGATATGAACTCTCTCTCTCTCTCTCTCTCTCTCTCTCTCTCTCTCTCTCTCCGCCCACCTCTAGATCTTTCCTCTTCCTTCTCTTCTTCTCTCCCACACATTCCCTCCCACTTTCCCGATTCAACTTCATGTAAAATTCATGATGAGTGAGACCACGTGCCATGTAGTGGATTGAGGAATCACCAAACAATCCTCTTACCATTATATCCTAGAGATGGGCAATGGTGGTGGTGGTGGGGGCGGGGGTGGGGTGTGGGGGAAGGAAACGGTACAATGGGAGGGGGGGGGAGGGAGAAGGGGTGGTCTTTCACTCTCCAGTAACCCTTTGCCAACAGTTCTTTACTGGATAAAGCGCGGCCCGCGAAGGACGCGCTGGTCCAAATGTGAAATTTACGCTCACTGTTTACGTAATACTTTTTATTAAACAAGCTTAAATGAATGTATCTATATCACGCTAATTATGATTTTTGAGCGAAAACTTGTATGCATACAGATTTTTGTAAATTTTTTCAATAAGCGTCATTCTTTGAAGCCCAATAATCCTCACAAAACTTTTCATTTAGGTAACACTTTCAAAAAAGCATTAAACTTGTCTACAAGATATAACATAGTCCGAGTAAATTAGTATTAATGCTTCTTTCCCTCTACATCCAAACTTCCTTGGAAGTTATTCTTAGTCCTTTCTCTAACCTCATTTATCCTTTACTGGGGAATTATGGAACACTGGTTATTATTTATCATATCTATAACAGAAAGGAAAAAACCGACTGAAACACAAGTAGCTATCAGGTATCTTCCATTTATTTAATTACTTATCTACTTTTTTATATTATTCCATCTATATTCTCTTTCCTTTCCTGTTGATATAATTATGTAAGAATTAAGGACAAAGACAGCAAACAACACAAACTATATGAAAGAATGGTGGAGACGACAATCAATCTTTTTATGAAAAGTTTCTTGGAAAGGCTCTTTTGCCTTGGGTTAGAGGTCAGGCAAGACAGATAAGAACAATACGTTGAAATTCTATAGAAAGATATTTTTTATCCTTCCTGAAGATGGGAAGAGAACAATAGATATGGAGAAAACGGAAAAGTAGAGGTCAAGAAGGAAAGGAAAGTGGGAAAACTTTTTTTTCTCTAATATCCTTCCATGGGTTTACGACTTCCACAAACTGGACGGAAAAAAAATCTCTCTCTCTCTCTCTCTCTCTCTCTCTCTCTCTCTCTCTCTCTCTCTCTCTCTCTCTCTCTCTCTCTTTCTTTCGCCGCTCTATTTGCTATTTTCAAAAGATCTTCGTTGGGCGAGTGGGTTCCATTCTCAGCTAGCACTCTGCTGGCCGCGAGTTCGAATCTCCGACTGGCCAATGAAGAATAAGAGGAATTTATTTCTGGTGATAGAAATTCAATTCTCGTTATAATGTGGTTCGGATTCCACAATAAGCTGTAGATCCCATTGCTAGGTAACCAATTGGTTCTTAGCCACGTGAAATAGATCTAATCCTTCGGGCCAGCCCTAGAAGAGCTGTTAATCAGCTCAGTGGTCTGGTTAAACTAAAGTATACTTTTGCTATTTTCAAAGTGATGGGACTGCCATGTCAATTTTCTTTAAGCACCCTAAATTTCCGCCAAAGCATAATAAAACGTAAAATCAAGGCTTATTCGGCTCTCTACTTCGCTGATGTTAGAGATTCTTCATTCGTTTCTCATTTCATTATGGCCCTGACACTCTCCCATTCTAATTTCCTTTAGATTTGAGGTACTTAAGATGATGTAAGCTAATCCGTTCTTTTCCCTTTTCTTTCGTCTGTCGTTGGTAGGCCAGAGAAACAAAGAGGGCACTCATCAAAACATTTTATCCTCGAGATTATAATCTTCCCAGAAGAGCTACAGGATTACGAAACAGGGCATGTGCCTTTTTGTAATTGTCGTTTTTCCGCCAAAAAACTTTCAATGAAATTTAAACGTTTGTCAAACATAAATTATTTCAGAGATATGGAGCTGCTATCTAATCTGTCATTAATATCAAATGGCATGATCAGGAAAAAAGCATAAATTCATTTACTGGTTTTTAGATGTTGATCATAAAAATACCAGGCTTTGAGATAGTAATTATTCATTCTTTGACTTTTTATTCTTTTTTGTATCTCAAATATTTTGTGTGACTGTCACATAGTAGTGATTTTGACGCCATGGTCATTTTTCGAAAGCTTCTAAATTTTCATTTTACCACTGAAATCTAATATGTATCTCTTTAAATTAATTATTTATTATTATTATTATCATTACTATTATTATTATTATTATTATTATTATTATTATTCAGTGGATGAAACCTATACGTATGGAACAAGCCCACAGAAGCCATTGACTTGAAATTCGAGCTTCCAAAGAATATGGTGTTCATTAGGAAGAAGTAAAAAGAGGTAAAGGGAAATACAGAAAGAAGAGATCCAACTTATTATTATAGAAAACAATAAATAAATAGATAAAAATGTATTAAAATGCAAGAAGAATAGTATTAGTGTAGTAATACATTGCATCTCCGCTTGAACCTCTGAAGTTCCAATTAAGTATTCTTATGGTCATTCATTTTCAAGACAACGAATTACACTCGCGCGAAATATATTTACATATACATAGATAATTTTAGTTTTTATCCAGAAGACCCAAATGTTGGCACAAGCCACAGCTCCAATTTGTTGTACATAAGAACTTTTTTTTTTTCTTCTTTTTGCGCTCAGTCGTCTCAGTCTGTTCCTGGGACGATCTTGATCTTGGCCCAAAGAAGCGTCTGCATCTTGCAGCAAAAGCCTCACGGGTCTTTTATATGGAAATCTCTTTGTCAGGGTGCCAGTGATGTTATCAGGATTTGTATATATTTATACGAGAGTTCCTACTAAGATCAATGGATTAGGCTGTGTATTCGACCTTGCCATCAGGTGAGCTTCTCTACTCCCTCTGCTTCTCACGATTATTTCGTTTCATTTCATTCTTTTCCTTCTTAACTTCATTTATGTTTTTTTTTTTTTTTTACTTTTCCACACTGAGAGTCTCTGAGTACGAACAAGGATGTTTATGATGATGTTCCTACATTTTAAGATTTGATATTATATGACGACAAATGAATATCTCCAGGAACTTCCGTAAACACATGCAGAAGTGTATACATATATTTTATTTGTACATAATTCCCATTTTTATCAATTTTACAAATATCACTCAAAGTTGCCAAGGTACTAGACATATCCTAATGAAGATCTACTTTTTCTATACACTCTCCATTATCGTTACCATAGACAGTTTATGCCATTGCCAAGGATGTCTTCAGTGTTAAACCTGCAACAAAACCCTCATTGTACGTAACATTCATAAAAGAGCATAAAATAAGTTTACTCTATGTAACTGTGAACGTCGCCATCCTTATTGAAAACCAATTTGTAATGCAGCGTTGATCGTAAACTTTATTTCATTTCGTAGATAAATTTCACTTCATATTCTTTGGCTTTTGCTTATGTGTTTATTAGCAATATATTTTCTATAACCATCACCAAAGTTTGACTAATTACAACAGGTGTCTCATTCAGAATCCTTCCTCATTTTCTTCGTTACGTTTTCCAATTATTTCAGAATACACTGAAATACCGTTGACAAAAATTCATACGTCAGTACGTCTGTCCTCTTATTCACACATTCATCTTTTCGCTGTAGACCAGAAAGAGCAATTGTAAAAGCAAGCATCCAAGTCCCTCTGCTCTCTCAAAAAATATGGACGTGACTGGAACTGTGAAAGGTTTACCGTACTGCAATAGAGAGATAACGAGAGCTAAAGACGCCTCTTAATTTTTCCTTTTTTTTTAGAGAAGTTTCTGATCTCTTTCTATCCTGGAAAGGCGAAATAGAACGAAAAGAATAGCTTAATATCCAATCAGATGTTAAACTAAAAATCGAAGGGAAACATAATGCTGTTAATAACCTAGGGCCTCGATGGCCAAGTCGGTTAGAGCAGCAGCCTCGGACTTCTTAGAGGTCTGTGGCGCGGGTTCAAATCCGCAGCCGACCGGTCAGAGAGGCGGACACTTTGCTATCCGTGTAGACACCCCGGGATTATGTATGTAATCAACAGATAGGTTTGCTTAAAAGCAAATGGGTGTTACAGACTAATACATACACAAACAAAGCCACTACAACATCTTCTAAAAACATAACAGACACCTCACACGTCTCGACTGTCGACCTAACCGAGCAACGACTCCTCGCTGCTGGGGGAAAAGGCGCTGGTGACTGGTACAATACATGTACATACGGCTACCGGGGTCCAAGCGATGACAGACAGGGCAGCCGATCGAGACTACAAAGTCTACCCCAAAGCCAAATCAAAGCCCTTCAGAAGAAGGCATCGTGCTTACCCCCATACAAATGGGAAAAAAGCACGTTAAAAGAAGTAGAAGAATAATGCTGTTAATAACCTGGTTTAAAGAGATTTCTGGGAACAACCCCCTCCATCCAGTCTCCTATCATCATTTAGCTTCCTTACCTTCATGTAAATTTTGTCGAAGAATAATCTCTCTCTCTCTCTCTCTCTCTCTCTCTCTCTCTCTCTCTCTCTCTCTCTCTCTCTCTCTCTCTCTCTCTCTCTCTCTCTCCTTCCTTTCAGCTGAAAACCCACTACAATTCCCAGATGGGAATTAGCAGACGGAAGCAGACGATCTTTTACCATCTTAGGAACATAATGATGGGCTGTGTGGGGTGCAAGCCGTCAATCACAATAGACGGATTAAGTCTATTTTTAGCACCACCAGCGAGCCTGTTTCTTTTTATTTTTCTATTTGTCGCTTCGTTGGCGTTTTAGTTTTCAGAAAAGAAAACTACTGTGCCGGCTTTGTCTATGTGTCCGCATTTTTTTTCTGTCCGCACTTTTTACTGTAAGCACTTTTTCTGTCTGCCCTCAGATCTTAAAAACTGCTGAGGCTAGAGGGCTGGAAATTATAATGTTAATCATCCACCCACCAATCATCAAACATACAGAACTGCAGCCCTCTAGCCTCAGTAGTTTTTATTCTATTTAAGGTTAAATTTAGTCATAATCGTGCGTCTGGCAACGATAAAGTTTCGTGGGCCGCTGCTCATAGAGCATTATACCGAGACCACCAAAAGATAGATCTGTTTTCGGTGGCCTTGATTATACGCTGTAGCGGCTGTACAGAAAACTCGTTTGCGCCGAAGAAACTTCGGAGCATTTTTTGCTTGTTTCTTTATGTCGATTCACTGATGGGCTAGTTTTTCGGTGACTTATGTTATAAATTATATTTTACTGAAATGCCAGTACGGGAAACATATGGGAAAGAATTTATAGCAGCTTTAAAAACGGTTTCAAAAATAAATCTTCACTTAGCCAATATTGTTTATATAACAGAATCTGAATTTCGCCATATGAAGTGCCTTAATCAATGGCAAGAGAACCTCAGAGAAGAATAAACCACACGTTATTTCGTTTAATTCTGCCCCCACCCTACCCCGCTCCCTCTCTCTCTCTCTCTCTCTTTCTCTCTCTCTCTCTCTCTCTTGTCAAAGACTTCCTCCCTTCCACATCTTGTTTATACCAACATCACCCCTTTTTCTCCGCTAATCTTCGCTCAAATTACAGGACGATGTACCATCGACTGGATTTAGGAATCACCGAGCAATCCTCCATCCATTAGCTTGAGAAAGGGTTCGGTCAGGATCTAACAATGATTCCTTTTGCACTGGTTCTTCTTTATGCGGTGCAGTAGGATCTACAAGGGATGCGTCGGTTTGGGTGTGGATTTCAGGCTCTCTTTGGGTCCTTCATAAAATGGGTGGCCTCGAGTTGCGGGCATTTGCTTGGTTTTCCTATCAGTCTATGGAGAGGGATTGGTTCTTACTGATTTGTAAATTTTTCTCTATCTCTTTTGATGTTTTGAATATATTCCCTATAATTATTGCTGTATATTCTGAAATATATCTTGAGTATTCTTACTTTCTGTGGAACGGATTTGAGAAAGCAAAATTTTTTTGTACCAAGAAAGCAAGCAGGAGAAAAACATTATGAAACAGATCAGCCTTCCTTAACCCTCTTCTAAAAAAGCACAATACAGACGAAATAAGAGATAATGTATTATTCTCATAATCGATAAAAACCCTCAGTTTATTTCCATTTGAGGTGAAATGATCCGGCTTGATTTTACTTGTTTATGATAACATCAAATGGCATGAAAATAAACAGCTAACTTATTCGAAGGAAACTTTATAAGTACTCAGTTAAAAGTCGTAAACAGCCATAGAATGTTCAAAAGAACTATATAATGATTACGAAGAGTTCGGACAAATTTAACCTGAGGCGTCACGCTTTTATTAAATATGGTGACAATTATCCACGTCAAGTGTAACAGTTATCCTATTTCTTTTTCTAATGAACCCTTACTGTCAGGTAGTAAAGAGTAATGTTTCCTATTGTGTCACCTACATTCATGTACCCTGTTCAATGACAGGAACTTTTATTAATATGAGATCTGTCACATTCAGTCTTTTTTAGACTGAAATAATATTACCTTGCAAAATAATTGAAAATAAAAAATATTTCCGGGGAAAATAAACATCACCTCTAAACGTGAATTACGATGATGTTAATAATAATAATAATAATTCTGTCAGCAATATATCTCACATATGAAGCGCTCTGCAAAAATATTCTTTTATCTCAGTGGAAGTTGCCACAGATATCAAATATTGTCTGACACGATAAAATCTATTTCGATATCGGATTTCTGAACATTTTCAGTCTCGTGCGTTCACCCGCGGGACTCCATGGTGTCTGGTGGATGACAAAGTGTTAAACGATACTGCTTGAATGGTGAAAAGAACGTTTGTTTATTGCAATAGGCACTACTTTTGACACGAGGCGAAGCGGACTTTTAGTGTAGACAGTGATGATTCACTAGAAGAGACTGATTCATTGATTATTTTTCAAATCTCTTCGACATTTCTTTACCGAGTTTTGGAAGTTATGCATTCCGATCTATTTTAGCAATTTCAGTTACCCTTCGAATGAAAAGCCATATTAACTAAATTACTATAGAAAAAATGAAGTAAAATGTTGCTCATTATCTTGATCAATTTATTTGAATGTAAAAGTTTATATATATTTATATATATATATATATATATATATATATATATATATATATATATATATATATATATATATATATATATATATATATATATATATATATATATATATATATATATTTGTATATATAGAGTGTGTATATATGTGTATGTGTGTGTACAATTCTCTTTATATCTGTAATGACCATTGCTTTATTTTCTGTTTGTATATTGTATTTCTTCCTGTTTTGCGTCTTGCCTTTGAATACTGACACTGTTTCTCTAGTATGCAATAAGAATTTTTATTTTTTTATAAAAGTAAATTTGAATAGTCCCAACGCAGATACGATATAAAGAGAGGAATGTAAGTATTCAGAATAAAGAGCCCGTTGCGTATCAACGGTCTGATTTGCCGTTCATAAAAGAAATCTCGTCCCTTTTTCCCTGGCATTCAATTTTAATTCTTAGACCCTTCCTTCAAGTCCCTAGGAGCGTCTGCATATGACACTGTAGGCTTCGTTGATCCCTTGTATGCAAATCCATTTGGGGATGTGAACAAGTTTGGAGCCTCGTGCCAAGGGTTCCCTGATAGATTTAAGGGTTTGTGAATATTTAAACCAGAGTTCCATCTGAGATAGCTGAATTTCCAGGTCACGTCATTTACACCCTAATTCTCTTGCTTATTTTCTTTTCTCTCATATCGTCGACCCCAGTACTTTTGCAGAACCTGGGTCTCCTGTTTTATTTTCCCAATCGTCTGCATTTGGTTACATATTGCCTATAGTTAAATATGGTATTCACTCAAATACTTGTTACGCAAGTAATTAAATCTTCTCTTACGTCATAAAAATCAGAAGATTATCTGTACTACTGTAAATCGAAAGTGTCCCTTACTTCAATTTTTTTATCATAATATTCTAATGAAAAGCTCCACATATCAAACTCAATTCAAGGGAGTAGTATGCCACATAACTTCTCTTATGATTCTGTTAGGAATTTGAGAGAATAATGCAGGTTATCTGCCCATTATCTGAAACCAGTTCATCACTGATGCATTTAGGGCTGAAAACAATAGTCGAGAAATTAATTAAATTTAGTAATTAGTATAAACTAAACTGATATATATGACGATTTTGCTCAAAAATGCTAATATGCAGACAGAAAAAAAATAACGGGTTTAATAATAAACTCAAGAGACAATTATTAACAGTACGTACTGTGACCATGGTTACTGATCACCGAAATAAATAAAACTATCACAGCTCTTATGAAATGGTTAACCAATATCCACTCTCTCCTCTCTCTCTCTCTCTCTCTCTCTCTCTCTCTCTCTCTCTCTCTCAAATATTTAATGTATTTATCAATTCTGGTTGTGCAGGCGTTCATCATCAATTCAGGTGAGTCCCTTCTTCATAAACAGATGGTACTTACCTGCTGGCATATCAGATGGAACTACTAAGATAATTTACAAAGACATTACTTAACGTCATCCAGAATTGATCATCCAAAAGTAAATTCTATTGTCTATTCTGGGGCAAACTTCCAATATATCTCTGTCAAGGTGAGACTCAATGTCAGATTTCAAAAAAAAAGAATTGTTAGTGCCCCAAAGGATCACGCTATTATTAACAACTTGAGTCATGTCACTTCAAAAAGACATTCTCTCTCTCTCTCTCTCTCTCTCTCTCTCTCTCTCTCTTCTCTGCAATGAAAACGAGTGCAAGGTCATCGGAATTCGATGAGGATTTTAAAAAAAGAACTACCTGTGGCAAGTCACCAGGGAGAGGCAGTTGTTAGTATTCCTTTGTTGGAAAAGTAGCCTTGGTTCTGTATCACTTTTTTTTAAATCGTAGTTCAGGATGAAGGAAAGTATTTTTATATCAAAAGAATATAAGTAGCACGTGTTTCAGTCTAAAGACTACCATTCAAAAATAATCTTGACAAACTAAAAACATACATACATACAGATTATTAGAAATATATATATATATATATATATATATATATATATATATATATATATATATATATATATATATATATATATATTGTATATTGTATATATATATATATATATATATATATATATATATATATATATATATATATATATATATATATATAAAGGATACAAGCTTCCTTTGTAAACTTCTTTTTATATTACAATCAGCCTTCTAAGCAAAGGACAGCAAGTCGAACGGCGCCTAGCACCACTCCGTCGTTTCACTTTCTTTCGTGGCATTACCTTTATTAATATATTTATGACGATGCATATTTTCGTGATTCAGTTATACACACACACACATATATATATATATATATATATATATATATATATATATATATATATATATATATATATATATATATATATATATATATATATAACTTTTGATTATTAATTATTGTGATGTATACAGCCTTGTTTTACCTAAGACCCACGTAATCCCATCAATTAATGCTGAAAGTTACTCCAAAAGATAGATAATTAACTTAATTAGATTCAGCCGCCAGTTGGAACTAGTTTACTGAATATTTTGCTTTATTCTGGAACAAATGAATTAAATAACCCCATTGATCAACCCCTTAGTCCAACAAAGTAAATTGTTTCAAGTGGTGTAATCTACATGAGCCAGCAACAGCTCCCCAATTCGTCCCCCTTCGGACACAATAATATTTTCCCCAATCCCCACTATAGGTTATAACGCAACAGCTGATCACTCTAGTCATGCTCTTAGAAGCGGTTCCGTAGTACTTTACGGCTATTCCTCCTCCAAACAAAGGAATGACCAGGTTCCAAGGCGTGTCTGGCTGTTACTTAGACGTCCTCTCACTAATCCTTAATTACTGTAAGGGGTGTCTCTTAAATCGAGAATATTATGTTAACACCATGGAGGATACCTTATGCAGTCTCACTAGGCAACGCTAATTGTACTTCATATAGTCGACTTCATAAAGGGGATATGGTTTCACCAGGTTTCTTTAGTCAGTGACTGAGAAGAGAGAAACTTAGACCAGAAATACAGTGGGAGAGGTAAAGAAAAAAGGGCAAGTAATTGTCATCCTCAGAAACTGTTACATAGATTACTTGCGCCCACTTGCATCTGATGCCCGGGGTCTGGTGAAGCAATTTTCGTCGGTTCCACTAAGTTAGAAAACAAAAATAAAAAAGGAGCGGGAACACTTTTGCTTGCTTTCTCCGCTCGACTGCTGGACTCTCCCTGCTCTGGGTCGAATATGTGTAGTTGGTTTGCTCGTTGTAAACAACCACCTTTCGTAGCCTGCGGCAGTCTGAAAAATGACAAAAACTCGCCGATACACAGTTCAGAGAAAAGTGGGTTAAGGTATACCCTAACTAAAGGTGACCCTGGTAAAACCATCCCTGTTGGATAGGTCCCTAAAGCAAACTTATAAGCTGCTAAGACGGTTGGTTTTTGAACACAACAAACAGCAAGCTTCCCTCCCTGCTTTCCACAGAGGAAGCTTTTCCTTGGTGATTTTTTGTCTTTTTTTCCTTTTTCTTTTGGTTTTGATTATATTTCTACCAAATCAAAGAAGAGAGGTCGAACAGCATAATATTTGTAAATATATATATATATATATATATATATATATATATATATATATATATATATATATATATATATATATATATATATATATATATATATACTGTATATATATATATATATATATATATATATATATATATATATATATATGCGTGTGTGTGTGTGTATATCATATCGTAACCAGTATTTCTAATGCATATAACAAACGAAATTTCCAAATTTATGAGCAAAAGCAGAATTGTTCATACGTCTTTCGAAGAGCAGCATTAAAATCCGTTCCTCTAGGTCTCCAGGAAGATCAGTGCGAATCGCCAACCATACTCAGAAACTTACGTGTATCTAATATTGGTGTTTCTGAATTTCTGGCTCTGCTTATGGATAGAATGTAGATGAATCGCGCAATCCATAATTATTCTAAAACAAACCCGACGTGTTCCGTGGCCATGAAAATTTAGTGTAGTTCGTTCCAGTTAAATATTAATGATATACTTCTAAACAGATTTTATGCTTTATGTTTTATGATGGATTTTTTCTATAATTGTGTATATTATACTTTTGATAGATGGGGTTATATTGTGTACATCATTCTTATTAGTTTGTTTTTATATTTCTATCAGGCCACAAATTTTTATTGTAATTAGTGAAGTATTAATATGATGAGCTGTTGGATTATCAAGCGATATTCGGTATTTAAAAGTACCTGAATTGGAGAATAAATCATTAGAGAAAGTGAATAGAATTCTTTTAAAAGTAAGTAGTACGTTGTAAGTGAAATGAATTTTGAATGTACATCTACATGAGTGTTACTTTAGGAGTGTCTGAATGTGTTAGTTTGTAAAGAGGAAGGCGAATGTTTGCCGGAGTGAGCAATATAATACTGAGTACCCGGGAGACTTCGTTTCTTGGAGGAGTGGGCTTTAATGCAAAAGGTTACCGAACTCATCCCAAATGAACCTTATCAAAATAATGACGTGAAAACTCTTTTATATTTGGTCGTATCTTCTATTAAGAGCATTAAAAATGAGAGAGAGAGAGAGAGAGAGAGAGAGAGAGAGAGAGAGAGAGAGAGAGAGAGAGAGAGAGAGAGACAGAGCTACAGAGAGAGAAATTCTATATTTCTGTTTCCAGGAACTTTCGTAGATGGGCTATTCTGTCCTGGCCAAATGGTCAGAAAGGACAGATAAGAAAAATGTGATGGAATGATGATGAAAGAAGTTAAAAATGTTTTTCCCTCTCGGTGACATGAAGAAGGGGAAATGTATAACGACAGTAAAAAGGGACAGGTCATGAAAAGGACAAAGACAATGGGAAAACATTTTTCTTCAAAATCTTTCCATGGCGGAAGAATATTTCTCTCTCTCTCTCTCTCTCTCTCTCTCTCTCTCTCTCTCTCTCTCTCTACGCCCACATACTCACACACGCACATAAATATCGTTTATATATATATATATATATATATATATATATATATATATATATATATATATATATATATATATATATATATATATATACAATACATATGAAATTTTTATCAAACCGTGATTTATATACATTCATGAAGCTGCAAATGTTGTTTAATATCAAATTCACGCTACTTCGGGAGTATCCCCTTCGGTGATAATTCCCCGTCGGGGATATTCTCGAAGCAGCGTGAATTTGATATTAAACATTTGTAGCTCCATGAATATATATATATATATATATATATATATATATATATATATATATATATATATATATACATATATATATACATTATACATATCTATGTATATATATATACATAAATATGTGCGTGTGTGCGTGTTTGTGTGTGAGTTTGAAAAGTATTTTGTGGTTGACTCTCGATAAAACGGCTGTTGACAGTTAATGTTTAGCGTGATTTATTTTGGAAAGGTAGAGTATTCATCTTGGCTTGCAACTTGTGTCAATAAAAAAGTTTGTAAATATAATGTGAAGGTCCTGAATGTAAAAACAACCAGATAAACACTAGCTTGTCGAGTCCCTATTCTATTAAATTTTGTTCTAGAATAATAGCAGTTTTAGATACTCGTTTTATTTCATTTTCTATTCTGAATTTCGCATGTTTATTCAAATCCTTAGCGAAATCGCCATGCATCATATATTCTGAACCCCTCGGTAATTTGTCCAGACTTTCATAATTATCATTTATTCAAAGAAAGTTTAGATTTTTTAGGTGAATGTCAGATGATCATTTATTTTCACAACTGTGAATTTTTAGTATGTATGTCAAATGGGTGCAGAGGTATTTGAGACATACGAACTTTGGTAATGTTTAACAAATCCCTCAATTGGGAGATGTTGTTTTGAGTGTTTGATAATTCAGCGCTTAACGTGCATTCACCTTTTGGGATTCAGCTTTGACCATCGGTGACCTGAACATTTTTCTGGAGTGCCCGGATACAGTGACACGTGGAGCGGAGGTTAGCGTCAGCATAGATTGTTCTCGAAGCCGTCATCCTGCTAGAGATACGGATTTTTTGGCGCGCCTCGGAAATAGTGTGTCCGCGCGTGCGTTGTGAAAATTGTCAAGTGCGAAGGGGCTTGTGAAAGATAGCTCACTCCTTTGTGAAAGACCGAATTGAAGGGTCGTGTTGATGGCCTGGGAAGTGGAATTCCCGGTCGTTGAAAGAGTGAGTAGAAACTTTAGAAAATTACTAACCTTTACAGACCTGATTATTTTAGTGATTATTCCTTTACCATTTTTTTAAATATATATCATGTGTTCCTGTGCGTTTATGAAATGGGTGAACTCTGCATTTGATCACAGCCATGCTGTGGAATAACACGATCCTCAGTCTTTTAATGAGCGTGTCATCGATTAACTCTGATTTCTTGTAAATAAGAAATCTAAGTCAGCTCTCTAATTTCTTGTAAATAGGAAATCTAAGTCAATTACCTAATTTCTTGTCAATAAGAAATCTAAGTCAGTTCTCTAATTTCTTGTAAATAGGAAATCTAGGTTAGTTCTCTAATTTCTTGTAAATAGGATATCTAAGTCAGTTCTATAATTTCTTGTAAATAGGAAATCTAAGTCAGCTCTCTAATTTCTTGTAATTAAGAAATCTGAGTTAATTCTCTAATTTCTTGTCAATAAGAAAACTAAGTCAGTTCTCTAATTTCTTGTCAATAAGAAACCTAAGTCAGTTCTCTAATTTCTTGTAAATAGGAAATCTAAGTCAGTCCTCTAATTTCTTGTAAATAAGAAATCTAAGTCAGTCATTTAATTTCTTGTCAATAAGAAATCTAAGTCAGTTCTCTAATTTCTTGCCAATAAGAAATCTAAGTCAGTTCTCTAATTTCTTGTCAGTAAGAAATCTAAGTCAGTTCTCTAATTTCTTGTCAATAAGAAATCTAAGTCAATTCTCTAATTTCTTGTCAATAAGAAATCTAAGTCAGATCTCTAATATCTTGTAAATAAGAAATCTAAGTCAGTTTTCTAATTTCTTATCAATAAGAAATCTAAGTCAGTTCTCTAATTTTTTGTCAATAAGAAATCTAAGTCAGTTCTCTAATTTCTTGTCAGTAAGAAATCTAAGTCAGTTCTCTAATTTCTTATCAATAAGAAATCTAAGTCAATTCTCTAATTTCTTGTCAATAAGAAATTTAAGTCAGTTCTCTAATATCTTGTAAATAGGAAATCTAAGTCAATTCTCTAATTTCTGGTCAATAAGAAATCTAAGTTAGTTCTCTAATTTCTTGTCATTAAGAAATCTAAGTCAGTTCTCTAGTTTCTTGTAAGTAAGAAATCTAAGTCAGTTCTCTAATTTCTTGTAAGCAAGAAGACTAAGTCAGTTCTCTAATTTCTTGTAGGTAAGAATTCTAAGTGAGTTCTCTAAATTCTTGTAAATAAGAAATCTAAGTCATTTCTCTAATATCTTGTCAATAAGAAAGCTAAGTCAATTCTGTAAATTCTTGCAAATGAGAAATCTAAGTAAATTTTGTAATTTTCCGTAAATAAGAAGTTTAAATTAATTCTCTAATTTCTTGTAAATAAGAAATCTAAGCCAATTCTGGAATTACTCGTAAATAAGAAATCTAAGTAAGCTCTCTAATTTCCTGTGAATATGAAATCTAATAATTCTCTGATCCCTAGCAAACAAGAAATCTAGTTTTTTTTGTGCTCAGTCGTCTCGGTATATAATGCTCAGGCAACCTCGATATTGGTTCCTCGAAGCGTCTGCATATTGCACCGGAGGCCTAACTGATCCTTTGTATGCAAATTCCTTTGCTGAATATAGACAACTTTCGAATTTGGAAGCCTCGCTTCAGGGTGTCCGCGATTTGTGGATATTTATACGAGAATTCTGGATAAGATCAGTGGATTTATCGGTGCATTCGGACTTTGGCTGCTGCCTGTGAGGGTCTTCTCTCCCGTTTCTGCTTGTGATTGTCCCTTAGTTTATTGAATTCTTTCCTTTAAGTCAAATTAACTTCATTCGGTCTAGCAATTTGCGCTTCTCACTCTGAGGGATTCTTAAGATAAGTATGAAAGAGGATGATGTGTTGTTATATTTTACTTGAAAAGACCTCGTCTGAGTGGTGTTTGTTTTTGAAAATACTGCTCAGGGAATTTATATAAACGTACAAAAAAATACATGCATGCCATAACTTACTTTTTATAAACTCTTTTTACGAATCAAATGTAACTGCACTGGCTGAAGTACCCATCAGGTCTGATTATCAAGGAATTGCAATAAAGTTGTGTACCAGCAGGCACAAAACTGTTACACCATTATAAAATAAAAATGAAGTATATAAAACATAATATCCTAAGTCGTTTCTGTAGTAACAACTAATAACAAGTAAAAATTTCCATTTTTCTGTACAGCCGCTACAGGGTATTATCAAGGCCACCGAAAATACATCTATCTTTCGGTGGTCTCGGTATAAGGCTGTATGAGTCGCGGCCCATGAAACTTTAACCACGGCCCGGTGGTGGCGTATCCTATATCGTTGCCTGAGGCACGATTATAATAGATCTATCTTTCGGTGGTCTCGGTATAATGCTGTATGAGCCGCTGCCCATGCAACTTTAACCACGGCCCGGTGGTGGCCTATCCTATATCGTTGCCAGAAGCACGATTATGGCTAACTTTAACCTTAAATAAAATAAAAGCTACTGAGGCTAGAGGACTGCAATTTGGTATGTTTGATGATTGGAGGGTGGATGAATCATGCTAATTTGCAGCCCTCTAGCCTCACTAGTTTTTAAGATCTGAGGGCGGACAGAAAAAGTGCGGACAGAAAAAAGTACGGACTGAATAAAGTGCGGACGGACAGACAAAGCCGGAGCAATGGTTTTCTTTTACAGAGAACTAAAAACCAACGCCTTAACTGGGAAACCTTTAACGAGAAGCCTACAAGAGAAACCACCGTCATACATGTCAGTGAATTATTCGAACTGTAACGTTGTAGTGATGCATTAAGGATGTATAATTCATTGGCAACAACTCCAACTCAAAGATCTTTATTTCTTTGTTCGCACTCTCTCAATATTTCAGAAAACAGACATAAAAATTCGCAAACAAAACTGCAATTGGGAATATAAATAAACATTTCGCAGTCCTTTTTCAAACTTACATTTATCATTTAATCCGTCAAATTTTCCTAAGCTTCCAGTTCTCCCTTTCCTAGCATTTTTGGTCAGTTCTTGGATATCTCGGTTGATTGTGCATTGAAGTTTGACACTTGCAACTTGCTCTACTAAGAGTAACCGTGTTACCTGAACGAAAGAATGAACAAGGAATTGTCATTATCATGATGCAACAAGTCTCATATTAAAACTATTAATAAATTATGTCGTTCTTGGGTAAAATATTTATTGCTCTACGGCAATAAATCTTTTACTTGGCTTCACTATTAAAATTTACTGTTGAAATTTATTTCATATACATTATTTTGTACCAAATATTTGTCCGAAATTATACAAGATATATCGCAATTCAGCACACCATCTAGTAATAGAAAAATTACAAGATTAAACCAATTTCTTATCTTGACGTCTCTCGGTTATTCCTATCTTCAATAAATCTTTTACTTGGCTTTACTATTAAAATTTAGTGTTGAAATTTACTTCATATATATTATTTTGTACCAAATATTTGTCCGAAATTATACAAGATATATCTCAATTCAGCACACCATCTAGTTATAGAAAATTTACAAGATTAAACCAGTTCCTTATCTTGACGTCTCTCGGTTATTCCTATCTTCAAGTTACCAGTAAATGGCCACAATGAAAAGCAAAATGAATAGTGGACTTTAGCCCTTTGTCTAATACAAAGTTGCCTCGAACGAATATCGCGTTACAGTTTGTGAGAATAGTCGTCAGGAAGCAATTTCTTGCGGGAAATAACCTGCGGATTTCAAAAGAATGTTATAAGAAGGAGCATCAATCCGTAACCTGATCATGAGCTTTCATTTCTCCATCTCCAGCAGGGTGATACAGAAATGAAAAATTTGCTGGAGAGTTAATCTCTCTCTCTCTCTCTCTCTCTCTCTCTCTCTCTCTCTCTCTCTCTCTCTCTCTCTCTCTCTCTCTCTTACGTCTTGCATGGTTTTAGAGGCATTCATCAATTTGCTGGGATGTTCTTACAAATCCAAGGAAGCAGATTATGTTTTATCCGCTTACCTACGCAATGTTGGTTCAAGATGAATACTAGCAGCCGAGCACAATAGCCAGATTAAGTCTATCTTTAGCACAATCAGCAGAGCAGTTTCTTTTTATCATCTAATTTTTAGTGCTTAAATTTCAATTTTCTTTCTGATGTACGTATCACTGATAGCTTTCGTGATATTTCTGAAACAGGATATATTATAAACTTCTTCGAGGCATCGTCCATAATTTCACTATCGATTCTGAAGGAAATTTTTCCAATTGATGCAAGGTTTAACAAATCAAAATCTGAATTTCCCTTTAGGAAAGGTCTAACCAAATGCATGATTTCAAAGCGGAGAACCAAAGTTATTCCATAGGCTCTCTCTCTCTCTCTCTCTCTCTCTCTCTCTCTCTCTCTCTCTCTCTCTCTCTCTCTCTCTCTCTCTCTCTCTTGCTCTCTTTTTTCTTTTTCTTCATCCTGACACAAGTCCACTTACCACCAGTCCTTTTCCCAGCCCCAAAACCTAACCACCACCATCTCCCCCACCCCCTTCTTTCTATTCTACTCTCCTCCAACTTCCCTCGTAGTCCCTGCCAAACTTCGTCAAAAATTCACGGGTAAGTGAGCCGACGTGCCATGGACTGGGTTGAGGAATCACCAACTATCCTGCTTCCATTATGTTTGTGGCTGGAGGTTGATGGCCCTGGGAGACAGGGGGAGCCCTGGGAGGGGGGAGTTGGTTGTAATGTAGGAGACCTCATACCCATCATACCACGTTACGATATCTGAGACTGACAGGGATATCTTTGCCACCGGGTATTCTTTACTTGGCGGAGGAGTACCTGAGAGAAAACGTTGGTCTGGTGTTCATTTTGAAGTCTCTTTGGTTCAGTCATAAAAGGTGCGTCTTCAGATCATGGAACTACTGAGTGCATTTCATTTTCTTTTGTAGGGTGGGGAGGATTGCTCTTCGAGAGTTGTTGCTCTATTTTTTATTTATATATATATATATATATATATATATATATATATATATATATATATACTGTATACATATATGTGTGTGTATGTATGTATGTATATATATATATATATATATATATATATATATATATATATATATATATATATATATATATATATATATATATATATATATATATATACATATATATATATATATATATATATATATATATATATATATATATATATATATATATATATATATATATATATACTGATCCTGTCTTAATGTTATCATTTACTGAGAAGAGGATGCAGAACTTTTCACGATATAAAGACAGCAGTCGAGTCACGAGTATTCGCATTTTCTGTGGAAATGACAAAACGAAAACATCTAATAATCGAGAGAGAGAGAGAGAGAGAGAGAGAGAGAGAGAGAGAGAGAGAGAGAGAGAGAGAGACAGACAGACAGACAGAGACCAGATATGTTGTCGTTTTGGTGCACTCCAGTCCTTAATCCTCTCTTAAAAACGCAGCACGGATGAAATAAAAAAAGAAATAACCTGTTTATTTTTGTACTGGATGTATCATGATTTAGCTTGCTTGGACTACAGGCGCTCATGATTCTTATGGAAATTCCCAGCTGAAAAACTTAATTTATAATCTCCAGTAGATAAAGAGTTTGAAGTTGGAAAACCTGATGACATCCACACAAGAGGAAAAAATGTCCTTTTAATTGTGAAATAATTGATCTGAAGTACGTACCATCAAAAACAACCACATATCTCAAAGGAAACCTCCCCGCCCAGGTTTTCTTTCTAAGATTTTAACAAGTTTTTCCCCACGAAATAATTGCTTGGGCCATTAATAAGTAGGCAATTAAAGAAGCTGTCAACAAAAAATATGACAAATTCTAATGATAAACCCTACATGTTATTCATAAACTATTCCATAATATTCAATGAGGTTAGCCATAGTTTACCCTTGGTAAAATGATCCATTCTTAACCCAGACAGACTATTAGCAAAACAAAATTATTTCAACGATTTCAAAAGCATATAAAGTGAACCTCTTACTGTATTTTAGAGATAATCTAAAATATCACATATTTTAATGATCAGTTCTTTTAGTGAATGTGTTCTTGGCTATAAGGTATGAAATGAGCCTAAATGTTTAAAATACGAGACATTCTTTGCCGTAAGTCAATAGTAAGAAAAATATCAGTATGTGTCAACATTACGTCTCGTGTTCAGAAAATGTGAAAACATTCATTAAGGTTTTTTCCAGTTTCCTTCGTCTGTTGTAAACTTAGAACGTTCTTCTAATAACCTGCCCTTGTGTTAACTGTTCTCCTGTTTCCTCTTCCGTTTACGATGAAAGTTCACACGATTATTTTTTTTTTTTTGTTCCCGCGCTGCTTCTCTCGGTTTAGAGGAGTAAACGCTTTTCATCAATGTATTCTTGTATCAGTCAGTGTTCTCTCTCATGATTTATGGTAGCTTAGACTACAGGCCATTTAACCTATAGACTTAACACTGTGTTATCACATATCATCAACCCTCAATTTGTTTTGAAAACCTCGTACTGATAAATGTTCGAAAAGTCTTCTCCACATATAGCTAGTGCTACGACAGTTAATTATTTATGCCATTCAATAAATACTTCCAGCTTTAGTAGTTAATTACGGAAAGAACAATTTTTCATATTGCCTCTTTTTAGGTCGTGCGCCTTTCAGTTCTTTTAGGCTCGTAAATCCTCCCCAATCCTTTCATATCCAATACGGGATTAAAGCGAATGGGGGAAAATCCCACTGACGCCATGATGGATTTTGTCATGAAGGGTAATAAATTCATAAAAAAATTGATCGTCTTTCAATTGTTACTGGATGTAGATATAAGGTTATATTGTGTTATGGATCGAAATTGCAACTGAATATAATGAGAAATTTGTATATATTTGCGTTTTAAAGAAGAAAAATATAACACAGTGGCTGCAGATAAAAAAATTAAGGAAGAAATAAGTACAGCATTGGCATTAAAAATCCATTAAAAGTATTGAAAATAAAATGAAAAAATTATAAACAGTAAAGTTATCTTAGGACTCCAATATTTTTTCCTACGTCTTCTCCTCAAGGAAAATGGAAAATCAAAAATCTCTGAGATTAATTACTTACTATACTTTACTTGTTATACACAAAATTACCCATGCAGACAGTGTATTGCAAAACTATTTTAATTATCTTAAATGCGAACTTATAATGTTCTGCTGTCGTGTTGAAACTCAAATAAAATATTTCAATTAGAGAATTGCGTCGCTCCGAAATTATCAAGTAACTCTCTCTCTCTCTCTCTCTCTCTCTCTCTCTCTCTCTCTCTCTCTCTCTCTCTCTCTCTCTAGTATTTATACGCGGTCCAAGGTCATCGGAATTCGATGAGGATTTTCAAAAGAGCTACCTGCAGCTTGTCACCGGGGAAAATGAATTTTCAATTAATACTTCTCTGACAGAAATTCAACACTTGTCCTGCGCTGTTTTTGATATCGTAATTCAGAGACATATATTCTGAATAAGAAAATATAGGATGAGACATATATTCTGAATGATGTATGAGTACGTTCTGGTGCGCCAAATAGGAAATGAACATTAAAGCAAATTCAAAACAAACGTGAAGATGTAACCATTGTAATGTCTGAAACTTAACTTAAACCGGGGATTGCAAAATAATTGTTAGACGAGCTACACATAGTATACATATATATATATATATATATATATATATATATATATATATATATATATATATATATATATATATATATATATATATATATATATCTGTAAGTGTGAATGTTTGTATATTTGTTTGTCCACTATAGAAATCCGAATCGCTTGACAGACCCTGACAAAATTTTGCACACGGCCTCTGTTTCACTCCAGAAAGGTTTTTAACTCAAAATCAAACCCTTAGCCGTGACAGACATACAAACACAGACAAAACAAATGAAATTTGCGTTTTTACGTCACCTTTTCCTTTAGTTTTCTGGGATTACTTTCACCTGACACTTCACCTTTTCTTCTGGTGCGGTCAGAAGTATTATTAACCTACAACAATAAACACCCTAAAACATCAATTTTTTATCAGAATTTATGTGAATTTTTATCATAATTTATGATAATAATTAATATAATTATTTATTACCTCAATACAATCTACACTGAAAACCTAAATCGATCATTTCTTTCCATAGTAAGAGAAGCCGAGTCCTTGCATATGTAGTAGTGGCTATGCACGACGATTTCAACCAGCAGAAACTACCACCAAACTCACTCTATCTCTCTCTCAAGGCATCACTCAAACATTTTGGAGTGAAATCTATCTCTACCTCTGAGGTTTATTACTAAATTATTACCTGGAGAGAAGAACAATAATTTATAATGCAAAAAAGTGGAAGATAGCTTCAGCATAAGGAACGAAAAACATACGCGACATCTGCCAACCACTTCATCATGTGAAAAGTGATAATCGCAAGTCATTCGGTTGAAGAAGTTATATGATATAATAAGTAAATAAGCACATTCCCTTTTCGTGTATTGCATGATCACCATCATCGTGTAGGAAGAGCAACACATTGTTGGCTGTGCGGGAATAATCGATATATCACCTTGAACACTGTGGTTGACAGTTGGAATTAATTATCATGCAAATTGGCAAAATACTTAACTGCATACGGAAGATAAGTTTCTTTTCACATTGCTTGGTACTGATTACCTGGAAGACAATAACTGAAAAATCTAGATTAAAACTTTACAGGAATGTAAATCATTACATTTGGAAATCTTTTCCAAAAAGGCACTTGGAGGGTAAATGTACTAGATGCAAATAGGGATTAAATTAAGAAATGGCAACTATTGCACTTCAAGTAACTCGAAGTGCTCACAGCTTACACAACACGTCAATTCATACCTTTTGATGATGTAATCATACACAGTAAGTTAAGTATACCTTAGTTTAACCAGACCACTGTGCTGATTAACAGCTCTCCTAGGGCTGGCCTGAAGTATTAGATTTATTTTACGTGGCTAAGAACCAATTGGTTACCTAGCAACGGGACCTACAGCTTATTGAGGAATTCGAACCACTTTATAACAAGAAGTGAATTTCTATAACCAGAAATAAATTCCTCTAATTCTTCATTGGCCGGTCGGAGAATCGAACACGGGCCCAGCAGAGTGCTAGCTGAGAACGATAAATATCCTTCCAATGAGAAACTATATAGTAAGGAATAGTATTCCTATCATTTATGTAAATAAAATTATTGCTTATGGTTATATATTAGAATGATATATATTCATTTCTATCTTTTATCATCGCATATTTATTAAAAACAATAAATTACCGATTGCCTAACATTCCTCCAAGAAGAGAAAGGTTTTGTTTGATTCATGATTACATTTTTCTACAAATTGACCAAGTTTATAGATACCGTACTTGTAACTTTATACACAATTCTATGTTAAGGAATTTTATGTCATTTTATGTTATGTTAAAAACGTCCCTAAAACCACCATAAGAAATACTAATCATGAGTTGAAGTTAGCTGTATAGCAGGGGTTCTCAACCTCGGGTACGTGCGAGGAATTTTTGGGGTATGTGACAGGTTTCTAAAAATACTTCGGTTTTGAATAACTGCTAACCTGTTTGTAAAAAGTGGTCTATGGGCTTTGTTAATGACTCAACTGTGAAAGATTCTTTCGCTAGTTTGTCATTGACCAGATTCTGGTCAACAATGGCAAGTTCTTATTCTGCTTTAGCAAAGAAATGTGTACGGAACCTCCTGCTGTTTCCTTCCATATACCGCTGTGAGCAGGGATTCTCGGCACTGTGCTTGATTAAAAACAAGTTACGTTCAAGTCTTACAGTCAAAGACGACATAAGAGTGGCTCTTTCAAAGACTGTGCCGAGGATTGACTTGTTGGTTGCAAAGAAACAGGCTCAACCATCTCACTGAATTGGTCTATACTTGTATTTTAATGCAGTCACACACACTGACTTCCCTATAAGTAAATAACTAGTTACTAATAACTAGTTGCGAGGCTTAACAATCAGCATTAGTTCGCATTCAGTGGAACACAGTGCCTTCTTAATTCTATTTTGTTATTTTTTTTATGCCAGTGATGCTAGTCACACACACACACACACAGTAATTTGCCCATGAGTAACTAGTTGTAAGCTGTATATAGCACCACTACCTCACAGTCACAGTTATTGGAAAAATGTGTCTGATTTAGTTCTGTTTTATTATTTTTATTTGCTATTCACACTCAGTGACTTACCTATCATTGTTACTAGTTACAAGTTGCAACTAGCTGCAAGCAGCACTAGTTCACTGCCACAGTGATGGAAAACTGTCTGATATAGTTCTGTTTTAGTAAATGTATTGCATGCTAGCAGCCAGTCACATAGTGTTTCCCTGTGAAGTACTACCTCATAGTGACATACTCTCATTAATTGAGAATTTTGCCTGCTCCACATATATAACACAATTTAGACTTAATAAACTAAGTAAAAAAAAAAATGCATTTCTTTTTAAACTTCCTGATGCTGCATTGTGGGTAAGGGGTACGTGACCAATACCGAAAGACTCCAAGGAGTAAATAAGATTAAAAAGGTTGAGAACCCTTGCTCTATAGGAAAGTGTTTTGCCACTTTTTTTCTCAATATGATAAGGGGGTGGAAGGCTAACTCTTGCAGCAATTCACTCAATAATTGGAAAGCAGTAAAAAGGCATAACAGTATAGACTAAATATTTCTTATTAAAATAAAATATGCCTATTCTCATGCAATATTAATGAATGAGTTTAAATTAGAACTGAGGTGTTGGTTCAGTTTTTAAAGAACTGGACAGTGAAGTTTACTTCCATTATAGTAACACATATCATAAAAAGACATCATTGGCCTAGGCCTATACCAAATTGTCTGTATCACATGGAAATATTGGTTTAGATATTTATTGTACGATTTGGACTTACAACAGCCTACAAACTGTCACGAAATTGGTGCTAACCTGTCCACACGTGCAACTACCTGTCAGTCAGTTGGAAGATATTTAGGTAATATCAGTTCATCCCTTCTGGTGAGTGGCTGTCTCCACCCACAAACTGTCGTCTACATGTAAGTTTTAACGGCAGTTTCGATGAACTGACAGAAGAAATGGCAGGTAAACTTGATCGTGAGTACTCGGCCTTAGGTTGTTGAATTCTATAACAGTGAATGGGTGTATTGGGAGAGAGAAGAGTGGGTGTTAGGGAGGAGAAAGCGGGAGAGAGAGTGAGATAGTTTATGGAATGACATTCAGTTTTTCCGGGCAGCGCTATGTTGCTATGTTGGTCAGCTAGTGCGCATATATATATATATATATATATATATATATATATATATATATATATATATATATATATATATATATATATATATATATATATATATATACGAGTATATATATATATATATATATATAGATAGATATAGATATACTTATATATATGTACGCCTAAATATATAAAAGAAAGCATAAAACCTCCAATTCGGAGAGCTAAAAGAACAATGTTTACAAGCAAATAGAATCATGCAAATAGACAGTTCTCATTTACAGGATCCATGGGCATTCATATCTAGGTGCTCTGATTTCTCGTATTCAAAAATATAAAAATTTAGTATTTCGGCTACGTCTGTTCAGTTCGTTTCTCGGGGAGTGGGAAGTAGGGGGAGGTGCTTTGCTATGGGTCCCTAAAGTGTCTGCATATTGCCCAGTAAGCGTAACTGATACTATATATGCAAATCTCTTTGGGGAGTGTGAACAACTTTGTACGTCGCGCGCTAAAGTGTTGGCGATAATGTCAGGATTTGTGGATATGTACTCTCGAGTTCCAGTGAAGATTGGGAAATCGAGCTGTGTAATGAGGGTTCCCTAGTGCCAGTATGTACTCTGTTTATTCTCTCTGCTTCTGTTACTCTACTTTGTTCTTGTTTTCTGTTTTTCCCACTATTGTGTATCTTTGCACTGAATGTGTTTTTTCTTTAATTCTGTTGGATATTTGGTGCTTTTTTTGCGTTCAAATTAACTGTTTTATGTCTTTTTTTTCTTTTAACGATTTCTGCACAGGTCTTTTATTTTCTGTATTTTTTTGTCATTCTGTGTAATTTCTTCGCCTTCTCTTGCTATGAATCTTATAATACCGTTATCGTTAGAAAATCAGTGTTTAGTAATTCAGACCCAACAGGAACTTCTTAGGCTGTGTTCAAAAACTTTCATGCATTCATGAAAAATAAATTGTACATAGCTATAAGTTTTATTTATTCATCCGTTCTGCCTTACCTGACCATTTTATGTTATTTGTTTTCTTGCCTTTTTATTTTTATGACGTTTTTCTTAGCTCTATGTGAGAGATTTATAATAAATGAATGGGTTGGAGCGTGCTTGCATAATTGGGAGCGTGTGTATGAGTAGGTAAGCATTTGTCAGAGAAAAGGACAGAGAGCAAGTTAGGAAGGAACTTATAAATCACCATCTTCCAAGAGAAATACAACAGAAAATGAAGATATATATAGCTCATAAATCGTGACTTATCTCGGCTTTATGACTTATTTCCCAGACAGCTACAAGTTTACAACCAACGGGAGAGGGTTTGGAGTGGCTCCCGACGATGGAAGGGTCAGAAGATCCCGCCGTCATTAAAACTTTGAGAAGAGAGATAAGGAAGTATCGCTGAATCCTAACCACCCGGAGCAGTTAAAACTAACGCCAAAGTTTAACTAAACAAAGGTGGCTAAACAAAGGTGGCAAATGAATCTGCAGAGGGCGGGATTTAAACCTAAAAACAACAGAACTAGAAGAGTTGGCGTAGGGCGAAAAGAGAAGCGTCTGCTAAAGAATAAAACCTTAAGAGTCTGAAGAATAGGTAAGAAAGGCTTGATTCTTCCTAAGTATCGCTTACTAAGCACAAAGGGAGACGTAAGATGAAGGTGAAGATAGAAAGTGAGATAAAGTGAGAAATGAAGGCAAGTTTCATAATTCTTTGACCATGAACTTTCTGACTTTCTGGACATTAAGGTCGTCTTTCCAGTTTCGTATATATTCCAATCTAACTATCCAATGCTTTTTTAGGTCTTCTTCGCTTCCTGTCTTCACAAATATGAACTATACCGACTATGCATCATTTTTTTCACGCGCATTAATCATTTTAGCAATTTGTTTCTCGTAACTGCTCACATTTTTAGCACGTCTGACTCCATATACATGATTGCGCACCATCAGTCTCATCAGTTTCAAACTTTTCTATTTGCATTCAACACCTTCACGCCATTCCCATAAAGGAGAAATAGCTCGACAACCCATTCGTACATGCAACTTTGACTTCTATTGGCACAACTCTTCTCTTGAGATATGTTTTAAACAAGCTTTTACCTTTATTACTTCGCCTGTTTTGTGACTAGATTCTTCTTGCACCTTACCATCTCCCATTATATTAGCTCTAAAATACCTTTGGGAATCAACTAATCCCATTTTACCACCATTCATGTCTACATATAATGTTCCAACATCATGGTCTGCATTTACCTTAATAACCTCCCTCTTAGTCACAATGACTTTTACTTTCTCACCTTACTAATGAATAGAAGCCCTTATCCCCAACTCCGTTGTCTAAAATATAAATATAGGCCACTTTATTCTCCATTCATGGCCTCTTTTAATTAGTATCTTTGCATCTAAACCTCCTGTCCTTAGCACATCTTTTGTCTCACACCCACTTTCACAGAAAACAGTGAAACAACGCATGCTTTGCTTTTATCATATTAGTTTTACATCACTCTCAAGAATTTTTTCTTGAACACTCGAGATTGCATCGCTATTGATTTTAATATAACGCATTTTTAAAGTCATACAACTGATTTATAATACAACGAAACTGCAGAAACGATAGTTACGAAGAATAAGCTCACTAAGCTAACATTCATTCTTTTATATCTGTGATGGACTGTGATGGCCTTCAACCATATTGCATCATTATTAATGCAAATAGTAATCAGGCTTTATATATTTTCAGTCCCAACAGCAATACCGTTTCTATTTGATCCGTCCATTCTTTTCTCACGTCAGTACATTTTAAAATCCGAAACCACTCGAAAGTTTTATTTGGTCATCCCACAGTCGGTTTTAAAACACACGGTAGTTCGAAAATAAACCGAGAGAGAGAAAAATGCAGAATTTCGTTAATTTTCAGTAAAGCTGAGCCTTTTCTCTGCTGGTGTGCGGTGATTTCAGTCATAGAAGCAAGTATTTCCTTTTTTTTCATTTGGGCAAGCTGAACTAAAACCTGTTTATAATGATTGTTCCCCCTCTCTCTCTCTCTCTCTCTCTCTCTCTCTCTCTCTATTTCTTTTCCTCATTTTCCTATATTATGATCTCTCTCTCTCTCTCTCTCTCTCTCTCTCTCTCTCTCTCTCTGTGGTATTGAGTTGGGGCTTAACGCTATCATTACCCTCCAGTTCGCCCCAAAATCTTCCCTCCCCTCCCTTCCCCTCCCCTCCCGCTTTCACTCCAATTTCCCTCCTTGTCTCCGTTCATCTTCATCCAGAATTCATGATGGAGTGAGCCGATGTTCCATGGACTGGATTGAGGAATCACCAACAATCCTCATTTCATTTTCCGAGGTTGTAGGAGGAAGAGGAAAGAGAATATGTGGTAAAGTTGAAAGAAGCCGCTAGCCCATGATATCACGAAATGAGATCTGGATCTGACAAGAATTTTTTTACAAGAGTTTTTTTTTTTTTTTTTTTTTGTCGGAAGTTCTTTATATGATGAAAAAGTCTTTAAAGGGATATGTAGGTCAGGGTGTGAATTCTGACCTCGTTATTGGTGTCCTTAGATGAGCAGGTTTGTTTTCGTTTTAATAGGCATGTGACTTTTACTTGATTTTCCGTTTCTTTTGTCCTGAAGAAGGGTGTTTTTGTGCTTGTTTTATATGTATTGGGAATTTTACTTCAAATTCCCTTTCTTTTGTGGATGGAAATCGTTTCCTTGCGCAGGAAGCGTGTAATAATTCCTTGCGGATATAATAATTCAATTCTCTTGGCATTTACCTAGCAGTTAAATATAACAGATTTCAACACATAATTCGCTTAAACCAAGAAACAGTTGAATAACATATCTCGTTTTCAACCGATGACAAACCTTAGGTATCTGATTTGCTGAGAAATGATAAATATAACCTTTGAGAACAGAAGAGAGAGAGAGAGAGAGAGAGAAGAGAGAGAGAGAGAGAGAGAGAATCGTTGCTATGGCACAGCTCAGGTTTCTCCCATTCTATCAAAAGAAAGGGTGGTGGCGTGATTTAAGGAATATCTTGAGCCATGATATTCCATTTCAAAAAAGGACCACGAAGCTGGGTATGTGGTGAGATTTTATAGGAATATATACTGCTTTTTTTCATAACGTTGAATTGCGGAGAGTCTATCCGCTTATTTATTTATTTAAATTTCGAATTTATCATTTCCCAATAACCAGGTTCTACATAATTTTCTCCTACCAGAAGAAAGATTCCATCCAGTTTTACCTCTAGTAAAGCTTAGGTCCAACTCTTCCTCTATCTTGCATCAATTACCATCTATGGAAAGAATACCGGTACATATTCTGTTATATAACTGCCGCTGTAGGTATTGTATTGATAAATCGTGTCCATTAAGTACAGCAATAGTGTCCTTTTTTGTTATTACCATCTCTTAAAAGAAACATCAGTAGATAATCTGTTACATACGTGCTGCTATAAATAACGTAATGATAAATCGTGTCTATTAAATACAGCTCTAGTTTCCGTTTTTGGTATGATTTATTAGTCTTCACAAGGATCATTTAACCCTCTGGTTCCGAGGTCACAGTCTTTATAGCACCCATTTAATTCGAATTATGCAAAGGTCCTCATCTATGTAACCTATCGATAGAAAAACCTTCAGGAGGTGAATATTATTATCATACTCTTGCAGGAGGGATGAAAAACAGCAGAGAGCATTCTGAAGTATCTCAAACCTTCTACATGCAATGTTTTAGCATTTAGGCTTATGATTTTTTGGTAAATTCCTAAATACATCTAAGCGAATTAATTACGCCACCCATATATAAAAAATCTAGCATTAAACATGAAGCATGATTGCTCAGTCTTTCTGTGTATTATAATATTTAATGTAATATTCTTTCTTTTTAACTGTTCACCAAACATGTCATTGTCTTCCACTGAACGCCATATGCGCAGATAATGGACAGATATACCAGAAGAGAGAGAGAGAGAGAGAGAGAGAGAGAGAGAGAGAGAGAGAGAGAGAGAGAGAAAAGGCTTGTTTGGTGGGGGAAGAGAGAAAGAGAGAGAGAGAAAGCGGATATTGAGATAAGAAAGAATGAAGGAGGCAGCGAAAGGACTTGGGGATAAACATCCACAAAGGTGAAACTGATCCCTTTAGACTACACGTTGAAGAATCTGCGTCTCTGGGAGACCGCTGAGAACGAAGACGAAGAAGTCGCCTGGAATGAAAACATGACATTTAAAAGAATACAAAAGGGAGAGCAAAATCTGATATAGGTATAAAGAAAGATAAGAAAATAAGGAAGGATATAGCCACAAGGAAACAGGAAATGAAAGGAAATAAAGCAGGAAGAGACGAAGAAGGGATTTCTGAGCCAGTGGTGTTACGAAAAGGAGGAGATAACTGTGTTCAGATAAAGTATAAAAATGGACGGATGAAGAACAGGGAAGGAAGGCATGACCGGAAATTGAAGGGGAATTTATAATAAAAAATTTAAAATAAAGTTATTTAGTCGGTAAATAAAGTTATTTAGCCTTGAAATATAAAGGCAAAATCTTAGTACATACAAAGCGAAGGACATTTCAACCCGCCGTCTCACCAATGGTAAGCGTAAAGGAGAAATACTATTATAAACGAAATGAAAAGAATCTCAAGCCAACGTATTTCAGAATCGATGCGAATATATACTATCATTACTGGATCTGTTTTTAGAAAGAAAGATGCTATAGAGGCGAGATTATAAAAGACAGAAACTATGCGTATATCTTCCACCCGGCATGCAAGGCTTCTATTACCGAGAATAATATTCACTGTGCACCCATTAGCCGTAGCAGTGAATAAGGATAATTGTATATGCTAGGTAAAAATAAACGTAATGATTACGGCTCAGTCAAAATTAAACCATCACATCATAATTAAAGAGGAAATGGTTCAGACGAGGTCATCCAAGCCACGGGTGATATTGGCAGAGATCATTTATTCTCTCTCTCTCTCTCTCTCTCTCTCTCTCTCTCTCTCTCTCTCTCTCTCTCTCGATATTCTGTTATACTTCTGTTTTTACTGATATCAGAGATATTGTATTGCAATACACCACCTGTACACTAGATATAACTAATTTGAAAGCTTGAATTTCAAGTTAATGGCCCAGTGGGCTTGTTCCATGTGAATAGGTTTCATCTTCTGAATAACAATAATGATAAATACTATGTATGAATCTTTTATAAAAATGTGAATGGACTTATGTTTCCCTAGAGTGGGCAATTACGTACATGCAGTATATAACACTGAAATGTATGTCAATCGATCAATCAGTCACTTCCTGTGGCACACACGGGGATGCACAGGGCCTCGGTGAACTCACGCCACCACATTCTGTCCTGGGCTAACTCCTTAAGATCTCCCCAACACTCAACTCCTGCTTCCTGCCTCATTGTCCTCAGCCATGTCTTCTTTGGCCTACCTCTACCTCTTCTACCAAGGGCAACCCACCCTGGTGTATCTCGTACTATTCCCTGTCTTCTATACGCATGGCCTAGCCACTTCCAGCGTGAGAACCTAACTTACTCATCGACCGGCTGCACCACTGTTACTTCTCTAATTGTGTTATTTGATGTCCTATCCCTCCAATTAATTCCTAATATTCTTCTGAACGCCTTATTTTCAAATGCTAAGAATTTATTATCCGAAGAAGTCCCATGACTCATGCCCATAAATCAAAATACTCCTAACCATTACTCTATAAATTTTCATTTTTGTATGCACAGAAATTGCTATTATTCCAAATATTTTTAAGCATTCCCATTGCCTGGTGGCCTTTTTTAATCTTTCCGTAGATCCTGTGCTCAGAGAACCATCCTTATCTAAATAAGTGCCTAAATATTTAAACCTATCCACTTGCTTTACAACCATGCTTTCAGTTAGAAAATCCTGTGCATTTTCAATATCCATAATCATGATTTCCCTTTTTCCACTATTAATTACCAAACCAAAATATATAATAAACATTTTTAATGAAATGAAGAATGTTGACTTTGACGTTGGCTTTGACTCTCTCTCTCTCTCTCTCTCTCTCTCTCTCTCTCTCTCTCTCTCTCTCCACAGAATCATCGGAATTCGATGAGGATTGTCAGAAAGAGCTACCTGTGGCAGGTCACTGGAAAGATTTACATTTGAGCATTCCTTTGTCAGTAATGCTGTATCGGGTTTGCGGTATTAATGATATCTGGATCCAAAGTCTCCTGCTAACAGGAAATAAATGTATCAAATAAAGAAGAAAATATTTTGATCTTTAACAGAGATAAAAAGTTTATAATTTTCTTTTAGATATGTAAACAGAAAAAAAATCAAAGATTTTTTAAGACAATTGCCAACTAGATATTTGAAATCAACGTTTTGAGCTAAATTTGAGAGGAATTTCTGCCGAATATGCTGAATATCGTATATACGGGAAAATAATGAAATCAGTTTTATCAGAAGAATATAATGCCATAATATTTTATACTCAGCGTCGATTGAATCCCCCAACAATATATTAAAACTTACGTGGATCCAGTATAGGCGTTTCTTAACCTCTGTCTGAGGTTGTGTACCAAATAGGGTTTATTCAAGAGATCCACGAATATAGAAGAGGAAACCAATGAGAAAACAAGAATTTTTTCACCGGATAGATAAAGCCGGATTTCCTTCTCAATTTCATTTATGCTTTGTTTTTATTTTCCTATGAGAACGAACGTCTTCATATATTTACTTACATGTTCCTGTTAATAGGTGTACTAAATTCTGTGCACTAAGACTTAGGATTAAGGTGTTTAAATCTTCCCCTTTTGAAATGGGGTGAATTACAAAAAATTGGATATAAAAGTAAAATAGAAAATAAAAAACGTGAGAAGCTTTTATTATTTAAGCCATGATGGTTAGAAATGTCTGAAAAATATAAGATGATATAATTTTCTTACAAAGCTCTTAAATTGCTTTGAATGATATCATCTATCGAAGGCTTAAAAATGTAGTCTAGTGAACAGAATTTAGTACACCTGTTAACAGGAACATGCAACAAAATATATGAAGACGTTCCTGTTCTCAGGAAAAAAACAAAGCATAAATGAAATTGAGAAGGAAACCCGGAGTGCAGGAGTCTTTGGTTTATCTATCCTGTGAAAAAATTTAGTCCATTTGGCACACAAGGTTACAAACTGGATATATATTATATATATATGTATATATATACACATACTGTTTATGTATCTAGATATACTGCAGAGGAAAAAATATATATTTTGTGTATATATATATTAGATATTATATAAGTATATTATATCTATACATAAGAAAAAATAAACTATACGTTGCAAAAGTTTTTTTATATATAATTCCCGTCCTTCTAATAAAAAAAAATGGCACACTAACCTGGCGGTGTTTGCAAAGTGAGTTAAAAGCAGAATATACTGCGTGGGTATTTTCATGTGAAAAGGTGCTAAATGTGACGGTATTTTCAAGAATAACCCTCCTTTTCTTCCTGCTCAGTTGAATGACATATCGAGCAGGTGGGTGGGCGTCACGTCGTAAAGTGTGACCTTGATGCCAGTAGCTAAATGTGTATCTGTTAAGAAGAGCAAACTTTTGCTTGGAAACCAAGAACTTGTTGAAGGGAAGATACAGAAAAACTGGGAGGGAAGAGGTTATTCAAAGATTTAATAATATTGAGCTTTAAACTGACTTGTGAGAAACGAAGAAATAGAGGGAAAGGATAAGATCAGCAAAAATTAATGGATAGTAAAATATGTTTTCTCTACTCTGACGGTTTTTCCTGGAAACTTCTGACTTCTCTCAGCCTTATGGCTTATTTTCCAGATAACTACAACCCTGCAACAGATGAGGTAGACAAGAAAAAGAAGAATGGTAGACTGGTTGGTAAAGGGGCTAGAAATCCCATCATTAAAACTTTGAAAAGAAAGGTGAAAAAGTATCGCTGAATCTTAATTTTCTCGGAGCTGATGAATCTAACCGAAATTTAGCAAAGATATAAATCTCGCGGGATCTGATTAAGCTTACCAGAAATAACGTCTTTTCCCTGCTCATAACACCAAGAAAGAGGAAAAATGGAGTTGCACAAAGCAGAAGACGCAGCTGTGAAGAAAATACGCCGAAGAGGTGGAGCTCATCAGAAAGGATGCAAGATTCCTGTCAAAGAATTTGTCTACAATACGTATTGAACAATATAAGAAATTATAAACTGAAATAGCTGGTCATGTAACGACTATGTTTAAATTACTTGCAAATGAGCCCTGGAGTACGTGTATACCTCTTTACGTGTTAATGGCATGTGCATATCTCCTTACGTATAAAAGTATTCTTTAATTATAAAACCTCAGATATCGGTTAATTATGTCAGAAAAAACATTGTTCTGATGAAGAAGGAAGGGTGAGGTCCTATGGAAATAAATCTTCCATCTCTTTTTTCTCTGTTATGACTGTCTTTGGATTATAAGTATAAACTTACTTCAGGGGTTTACATTGTCGTGATTTCGTATGTTTTACAAAAATGGTTTCTCTTCCTTTGTTGCTTGTGACTTTCGTATTGAACACCTCTGTTCTCATTAATTCCTCTGCCCCTTCACCTTCAAAAAGAAAGGACTTATCACTCTGATTGTTTGTTTGCACCGGTGCTCTCGCACCACTCCCCGTGCCTTCATCTCCTATCGGTGACTGCGTTGTCTGTGTGCCTGCTCCTGTCTCAGCGCAGGAGCTGCATTTACCCGTCATCAAGTGAAACTTGAGGTACGTTCCGCTATAACGCCGAGGATGAAGAGGCGAGAGTCGAGAGCCTTTGAAGTAGGTCTAAGTGAGGAATCTCGTTACGTCTCACTTCTAACCTCTCTCAGCCATCAAAAAGAGAGAGAGAGGAAGCAGAGAGAAAGACTGGGATGATTGTTTGTGCGTCAGGGAGGTATCACGTTGCTTCCTGGACAATCACGGTTTGGTAATTGGTCAAGGAATGGGGTAATGAAATTTAAAAATGGTGTAAAGACTGGTAAACCTGATTCACTTAATTCAGCTGCTCTGGACATTTTTCCATTTCGTTGTGGAGGTTCATGAAATAGTATTACTTTGCCCTATTTATGTGAGGCGCGTGTGTATTCCTAAATGGGCACCTATCAAAATAGTTGGTAAAACACCAGCATTTATCTCATATTTAAACTATATTATCAGAGAATATTTGCATACTTTGTGTGACCAAACAGTCATAGGAAAAGAGATACATCAAAGTTTTTAAAATTACCCGATTAGCATTTTTATTACAGCGTTATCTTTTCGAGCTATTGGTTTCTGACATACTTCTATTGTCATCTCAGTAAATCTAAGTAAATCAATTACTGACTGTCTTCGTCAGACTGGATTTCACTGGAAACTGGTTTAGGAATGATGGAAGTCTCACAATAAAATCTGAACGTGATTCTATAACAGTACAAAAAGGGATTTAAGCACTGGAATTCAAATTCCATTTGAGTTTTCTGTAAAAGAAAACTATTCAGATGACTATTTGTTAGTCCATCCACACTTTTTCTGTCCACCCTCAGGCCTTAAAAACTACTGAGGCTAGAGAGCTTCAAGTTAGTATGTTGATCATCCACCCTCCATTCATCAAACATACCAATTTGCAGCCCTCTAGCCTCAGTAGTTTTTATTTTATTTAAGGTTAAAGTTAGTCACGATCGCACGTCTGGCAACGCTATAGGTGCCAACAACACAGGCCACCACCGGGCCGTGGCTGAAATTTTCATGGGTCTCGGCTGAGAGTTTCATGGGCCGTGGCTGAAAGTTTCATACAGCATCATACGCAGTACAGAATACTTTGGCGCATTTTTTACTCGTTTGACACGTCTTGGCCCACATGAAATTTAGTTCATCTTTTTTCGCTCAAAGTTCAAGTATATCAACGACTATCTAGTAAAACATAATACATGGCCTTCATATCCCGGTATACTTAGCACAATAACAGATTGGGAATAATCAGCAACAAGCTTTAGTATGATTTATGAAACTTCACTTAGACCAAAACTAACCTTTGTTGGAATACAGCAGTCATTCAGTTCTCATTATCCTGAGAAATGATACAGGTAATCTGTCTTTGGGGAAATAAAATATACGACAAAATAATGTTAATTAGACCCAACGTCTAATTAAATTCCAGAAACCATTTAGGAAGATACTGAATCTACTAAATACCACGAGTAAACATTCAAAGATTATTTGCATGTTGCGATTTCCTTAAAAATTCAAAAAATGTTTAGAGTATTCTTTAAATGGAAATTCTTCAAGTAGGAAGTATTATTCATAGTGCAAATACTACGAAATAACAGAGGAAAATTTTTTAAGAAAATCAAGAAAATAGTTCTTTCCCAAAAAGTATACATTAAATAGTCATTTCGAATCCTTTTATTATGAATTTTGGAGACTGTAATGTAAGTGTGATTACGGCTAAAATCAAACTGTGTGGCCTTTCTACAATAAAGCTAAGTAGATTTTTCTTTCATTTTCGAAGTGAAACCCAGTGGCAATTGTAGGTTTAAAAAGTATTCATTCATAGCTATCATGGTGAAATAAACGTAGGTACTGACATTCATTTTCTAAAGGTTCCACTTATTTTATATGTAATCATACCATATTTGCCAAAGGTCTCCAGCGTACCGAGAGAGAGAGAGAGAGAGAGAGAGAGAGAGAGAGAGAGAGAGAGAGAGAGAGAGAGAGAGAGAGAGAGAGAGAGAGAGAGAGAGAGAGAGAGAGAGAGAGAGAGAGAGAGAGAGAGATAAAATCGTGATCATCACTAAATTGAGCCAAAGCAAAGGTAAATTACTCGCACTTCTGTAGAGCCAGGAGGCGTTGCACAATTTGCATCGGAATGGGGTATCGGCGAAAAGAGATAACGAAGGAATAACAATGACGTAGATGGCTTAATATCTGAAAACATGAAAATGTTCCGTGCAAAACTGACACACTGATAGTTATATACATATACATATATATATATATATATATATATATATATATATATATATATATATATATATATATATATATATATATATATATACATATATACATATATATATGTATATATATATACATGTGTGTGTATGTGTATATATATACATACATATATATATGCATGTATGTATGTATGCATAAATATACATACATATATATATATATATATATATATATATATATATATATATATATACATTATATATACTGTATATATATAAGATAAAAGAACAGAAGGAAGGAATGCTATAGGCTTTAGGTATATACAGCGACTTACGAAAGGTGATAGGATATGACGAAAAGGAAGCAGGAAATGAAAAGGAAATAAAGCAAGAGCAGACGAAGGAGGGATTCAAGATCAAACGGTGTTAAGGTAAAGGAAGAGCTAACTGGGGTCTAGATGGAGCGTAGATAAATGGATTCAAGAAGAACAGGGAGGGAAGGCACAAAGGAAATGGAACAGAGATTCCTAACACAAAAGAGAAGATTGATAAACAGAATAAAGCAGTAAATTTATTTTTAAAAAATGGAAAAGGCTGCTTTGGGTAATCACGGTCAAAGAAACTGTATTTTCAAAAACAGAGCAACAAATATTAAAAGGAAAACATTTAAAGAGAAAGTTCCAAAAGGAATAGGTTATTGAAAAGAGGAACTGTAAACAGAATAAAGCATTAAATTTATTAAGAAAATGGAAAATAAAAGTATAGCTTAGTTTTACCAGACCACTGAGCTGATTAACAGCTCTCCTAGGGCTGGCCCGAAGGATTAGACTTATTTTACGTGGCTAAGAATTAATTGGTTACTTAGCAACGGGACCTACAGCTTATTGTGGAATCCGAACCACATTATAGCGAGAAATGAATTTCTATCACCAGAAATAAATTCCTCTAATTCTTCATTAGCCGGCCGGAGACTCGAACTCTGGCCTAGCGAGTGCTAGCCCACAACTCTACCAACTCGCCCAAGGAGGAACTAGAAAATGGAAAAAGCTGCTTTGGATAATCACAGTCTAAGAAACTGTATTTTCAAAAACAGAACAAGAAATATTAAAAGGAAAACATTCAAAGAAAGTGTTCTAAGGGGAACAGATCATTGAAAAGAGGAACTGTAAACAGAACAAAGCAGTAAATTTATTGAAAAAAAATTGGAAAAAGCTGCTTTGGATAATCACAGTCAAAGAAACTGTATTTTCAAAACCAGAACAATAAATATTAAAAGGAAAACATTCAAAGAGAAGGTCCTTAGGCAACAAATTATTGAAAAAAGGAACTGTAAACACAATAAACCAGCAAATTTACTGTGGAAAATTAAAAAGCTGTTATGGATAATCACTGTTAAAGAAAGTGTATTTTTATAAACAGAGCAAGGAATATTGAAAGGATGACATTCAAAAAGAAAGCTACAGAGTGATAGATTATTGAAAAGAGGAACTGTAAACAGAATAAATCAGTAAATCTACAGAAAACATTGAAATAGCTTCTATGGATAATCACAGTTAAAGGTTAATGTATTTTCAAAGCCAGAGCAATTAGTATTAAATGGATAACAATATAGAAAAAATCAAAAGATAATTGGTTATTGAAAAGAGGTTCTGTACAAGAATCCTCGAACGTAAGTCTCTCTGTTATGTTGGACAGGCGGTACACGGAACTGAATAACTGACAGAATAACACATGACTCGGCGTCACTTTATCTCCCTCTCACTTTCCAAGGGGAGTGGATGCAGACTACCTTGATTGAAATTCCAAAAGTTATAGGGTAGCATCCTGGCCGTTCCGAGAAGGAACCTTTTTCTTAAGCCTTGGCTTAATGTATGAAACTATTAAGATACAAGTAAATATCCTTATAAACATATATAAATATAAGAGGAGGGTGCAAGAATTTTTAACTGATATGGCTGTATAACAGATCTTTTGGGATGAGGTTGACAAATCAATGCAATTTCTTTGACTCTCGACTGGTGCTGTGTCGACTGGTGGGGGCAGGATTGAATGCAGACACACACACACACACACATATATATATATATATATATATATATATATATATATATATATATGTGTGTGTGTGTGTGTGTGTGTGTGTATATATATGTATGTGTGTATATGTATGTATATATATATATATATATATATATATATATATATATATATATATATGTGTGTGTATCATGTATATAAGAACTAATGAAAAAATAACAACGAAACTTACTCTGCGATGATATCAATTATATAAACTGCATATGGAAATATATAATATATATATATATATATATATATATATATATATATATATATATATATATATATATATATATAATATATATATATGTGTGTGTGTGTGTGTGTGTGTGTGTGTGTGTGTATTCATATATATATATATATATATATATATATATATATATATATATATATATATATATATATATATATATATATATATATATATATATATATATATATATATATATATATATATATATACATATATATATATATATATGTATATTTATATATGTCTTGTGTATTTATGTGAAAATATTTGTGAAATGAAAGGAATTTTAACTCCTTAACATTCTCGATTTAAATTGAAATTTGCTTGAAAATCAAAACTGGAAATAAAAGCAAGAATATATTTATATTTTCAACCGACTTTAGATTAAGACAAGGAGAAGGAATGTTCCAGAGCTACCAGTAAATCCTCATACGGATATACTATATAATTATCTAGTGAAATTCTGATACATTTACCAAACGTAAAATAGATTTCCCCTTCACTGTTTTAAAGCCGGAAATGAATTTGTGGTATAGACATTAAATTTATAATCACGTTCACCAGAATCATAAAAATATTGATGATAGGAAAAGATGTTAGCGATGCCTTAGTAAGGTGGATGTAGCACCTCCACTGAACAGTTGAATGGGACCGTTCTCCGTCACACACACATATATATAAGTGTGTGTGTGTGACTTGAATGGTCCCATATATATATATATATATATATATATATATATATATATATATATATATATATATATATATATATATATATATATATATATATATATATATATATATATACTTATGTATGTGTGTATGCATATATATAATATATGTATGTATACTGAAGAGCTGTGTATAAAGATAGAGAAGAATGAGGCATATCGTAAAAATTGTCAGAAGAAATAACTATGCTTCGTTTACGCATATTAAATAGAACAGTAACATGAATTAAGAAGAAACGGGTGAATTCTTGTTGAAGAAAAGAACTTTTTTTAAAGTTTCTTTATTCTTCGTAGGTTGAGAGTCCTTCTAGAGTTTAAAGAGCATATGACCTAAATAATAATTGTAATATTTATAAATTTGTGCCGTTCTCTCTCTCTCTCTCTCTCTCTCTCTCTCTCTCTCTCTCTCTCTCTCTCTCTCTCTCTCTCTCTTTCTGTTCTCAAATTATTATGACTTGCCAGTATTGTATCTCTTTTCTGTCACCTTATCCCTTCATTGTCTAAAATAGCTGAATAAAAAACGTGTCCAGAAAAAGCCTCAACGCACCAGAAAGTCTTTTTGTTCCTCCTGACTCCCAAAGAAAGAAGAGAATAGGAAATTGACGGAGAAAAGGCAATGCATAAAATTCCCTTCAAGGCTCTCGCCATCCTTTGGGTTGACTGCCAGACGAGAGGATTCGACGGCTCTCTCTCTCTCTCTCTCGTCTTAAACCTCCCAGAATCCTTTGAGCCCTGAAAGACATTGCAAAAAGGAGCCTTTGACCCCCATCCTCCGTGACAAAATAGCAGCAGTCTGTGTTTGGTCTAGAAACACGGACCTGGGATGCACAGATCTGTCTTCCATTCACGCTGAGGAAAAGTAGCTTCATCCCAGCTTTCACTGGAAATGCTGGATGTACAATAACGTGGCCGCGAGTAGGAACCAGATTCAAGGTATTCTGATTTATTGACAAAAAATCTCTAACTGGTCAAGAATTCTTGCGAGCGTAAAAGTAGCAATTGACATTAGGGGGAAAACAAACGGACGTTTATAAACGGTCAGATGTGTTTTCTCACAACTGAAAAATGGTTAACAATTCTATATACAGTTTAGGAAGATATTTCAAATACATATGGATGGAAAGCATGCAATGCCTTGCATACGTTGGTAATTAGTTCTAACAACGGCAACGCTCTTCGTTGGGAGAGTCGGTAGAGCTGTGGACGAGCACTCGCTAGGCCAGAGTTCGAGTCTCCAGCCAGTTGGTGAAGAGTTAGAGAAATTTATTTCTAGTGATAGAAATTCATTTCTCGCTATAATGTGGCTCGGATTCCACAATAGGCTGTAGGTCCCGTTGCTAAGTAACCAATTGGTTCTTAGCCACGTAAAATAAGTCTAATCCTTCGGGCCAGCCCTAGGAGAGCTGT
>NC_089742.1:21958318-22065818 GCF_040412425.1 Macrobrachium rosenbergii
TGTTCAGAGTTCACCTGAGTCACCTCTCGTTACGAGTCCATGAGTGGCAGGTGGCGGGTGGGTGGGTGGGTGGGTAGGGGCTTCGGAGGACGGGAGAGAGTAGAAATTTATGCAACGGAAACTTTTCTCAGGAGAAAATGCCTGCCTGGCTTCGTCTTCAACACGTCAGATTTAAGAGGATTAGGTTAAAGGTCAAGTAAAGGTACTATACGCTGGATGAAGTTATTTCTAAATCCGCAGTCTTTTAAGAACTGAAAACGGCAAAGAAAGAGGGAGCAGCTAAACTGTTTATGGAAAGGGTAGGAAAACTAACCTTTTTCGGTTAGAAACAGAGTTACTAAAATCAGTTTCATATTTCAAAATCATTTTAGAATAAATTGCTTGAAGCTTTTGGGCTTTATTTTTTCAGTATTCATAAAGACTTCATCTACAAAATTATTGCTAGGTAAATTCATATATCTGTAGACGTGTTTTTTTTCTCTCTCTTTTTCTTGAATATCACTTTACAGTATTAAAGAGTCCTTTGTAGAATCTAGCTATATCTCTCGAATGGCCATGGGTTTGCTCCATTCCCAAATTTGTTATGGGTTTTATTTTTTTCAGTATTCATAAAAACTTCATCTACAAAATTATTGCTAGGTAAATTCATATATCTGTAGACGTGTTTTTTTTTCTCTCTCTCTCTTTTTTCTTGAATATCACTTTACAGTATTAAAGAGTCCACTGTAGAATCTAGTCATATCACTCGAATGGCCATGAGTTTACTCCATTCCCAAATTTGGCCCTATACTTTATTACCCATGACTAATTGTCCAAGTTTTTCAGCGAATGACATCTTTAACATAATCATAGTTGACAGGTAGAAGATAATTGTATTGCTTTTGATCATATGATTGTTCTTATTTTTGTCTGGACTATCCTCGTAAAGGAAATTTTTCTCTGCATGAGTTATTATTAAGATGTTCGACTCTTCAAAATAGGTGACAACTCACCTTCAAAATAGTCAAGCAAAGCAATTCCAACCAGGTAAAAAAAAAAAAGGCACGAGGGGTAATATAAGGATGCTCGGATACCCAGAGGACATCATCAGCTAAAACATTTTAACAAATGAACTTAAAGCTGCTCTTGTAAAGCATAACATTAAACGTGTTTAATTTACAGAAAAAAAAACAGCAGCCATTAAATTAATAATTTTTAGTCTCAAGACAATAACAAAACTAAAAGAAAATTAATAATAAGGGGTACTTTGTGTTGAGAGTGATAGCTACACCACATGCATTCAGTTTGTAATAATTGATTTTTTATGGTTACTTTACTCTACCAATGACTCGCTGATGTTTATCATCCTTTGGAGAGGAAAACAGTTGTAAACTTGGATTAGTTTTATTTTAGAAGAATACACAGTATCAATTACAGGGTAACTGCAATGGTAAGTTAAAATGTGGAGTTCAACGTCCGTGGAATTTTTCATCTTCAGGGGAATTCCACGTAATCACAGCAGCTCATGATTCATTAACAAGCTAAAGTCATACACCATAATGATCATCTCTTTCTCGAAATAATAATATTAGGCAATAATGTTATTAAATGTATTACAGGTGACTGCAAGAATAAAACGGCTCAGGAGGATTTAGCAAGCAAAGATTTCTAACAAAGGGGACTGAGTGAAATACATAACTCTCCATAAGGTCACCATCTTACCGTCAGAACACAAGTAAATAAAGTTTTCACATTGATTCTAATTACCAGAGACCTCTAGTTATCATTTTGATGTCTGAGAGATGTAAAAAATAACGAAAAATAAAATGACCTTTAAGCTTTCTTCATTTGTGTTCATATTTCCCTTGCACAAACACACACACAAACACACACACACTCACACACAATCAAATCAAAATTTGAGAAGTTCCAAGAGGAACTTGGGTTTGTTTCAGTGTGAGGAAAGCGAAATATAAATTATGCTGATGCTGCCATTATTTTTAAAGAAACTTGCAATCATTGTTGCTGTTTATTTTTAAAGAAACTTACAATCATTGTTGTTGTTGTTGTTGTTGTTGTTGTTGTTTTTAAATTGGTGTTACTGTTATGATTAAATTTTTCAGTTTAAGTATTGCTCAGAATATCATTATGGCCGTGCCATTAATAAAAAAAACTCTAATTTTTTTTACAATGTAAATAACCTTACTTTTCAAGCGTGGCAGTCTCATTTTAAACTTGAACCCACTTCAAATGATTTTCTTTGGAAATAAACTTTTTCCCAGGATACAGCATTATATCTATGAGAACATGAGGACAGAGCTGATAAAAGAATCGCCAAGGAAAATTTGGAAAAACACTGAAAAATACGTAACACTTTAAGAAAACATGAAAACGGAATGATTTGCCTGAGCCATTTAGATAGTTTAATGTGAAATGGTGCTGCACGCGGTTTTTACTAACCAATATGAGAAGAAATAAAGGAAAAAGAATTTATTAGCATAGAAGTATACATTCCAAATGCTTTACAGCTTCAAGACTTCAATTGTAAGTTATGAAAAATATCAGAAACTGTACAGTACCCCAAGTAACTATAGATATTCCTTCTATGTGCTCTTCGAAAGATTTAACTTTAATACGTTTCATATGACATTACTAACGCCATCACTGACATCCTAAGAAGAAATAAAAGAAAAAAATACTAAGGTTCTAGCGTCTATCATCTGGCATATACTCTCATAAAACAATTAAGTTTACGACTGAGTGGATGTGCATGAACTATAAAGATTATAAATTAAAAACTCAGAATGGAGTCTGGCCCGTTTACTTACCTGACCCTGATATGCTATAAAATTTCTGCTTGCTATCCTTGAAATCCTGTCACTTGTGTCCCGGCACTCATTGAAAAAAAGGAAACCCAACAGTTAGGCTGAATTTACAACATCCATCATTTTAATTTTGTTGTTCAATGATTAAGAAACTGGAATCAAAAGTGGAGATCCGAATATGAGGAACTATGCATTGACAATCACAGTTATAGATGAAACTCAAAGTGAGTGCTATACATAGAAGTTACCTGAAACAGAGTTGCTATAAAAATTCAGATTTCCCTTCGTAAATTGCTAGCACTAGCTTCAATAGCGCATAATAACGTCGTTCTTTGAACGATAACGAAACCTAAAATTAAGTGAATAAATAGCATACATAATTCTAAAATTGAGGAAGAAGTTTTTGAGATTGGCAGGCTGGTGGAGAGAAAGTCGAATGTTACTGAATGACAGCAATGAAAAACCCATTTTATCATCTGAAGTCTGAACTGCAGGCTCTCTCTCTCTCTCTCTCTCTCTCTCTCTCTCTCTCTCTCTCTCTCTCTCTCTCTCTCTCTCTCTCTCTCTTAAAAAAATTAACTTAATAAGATTAGGAAAGGCGACTATTTTTTAGAATATATTGAAATATACTTTTATATTTTGCTGTTTCACTCTTATAGTATAAAAAAAGAAGCCTGTCGATAACGAAGAAGGAACATAAAAGAATAAAGACCAAACGACAGATATAGCTAGATTTTAACATAAAAAAATAGAAAGTAAAATTTGATATAAGTGAAAGAGAGGAAATTCGTGCGTTTTCCTAACAGAAAAAATAAGAAGGATACTGTATAGACACCTCACACGTCTCGAACTATCGACCTAACCGCCCAGTTCCCCTCGCTGCTGGGAGAAAGGGAGCTGGGGATTTGGTACAATACATGTACACATTCGTTACCGGGGTCTAAGCGATGTCAGGCAGGGCAGCCGATCGAGGCTACGGCCTACCCCACCGCCAAATCAAAGTCCTTCAAAAGAAGGCATCGAGCTTACCCCATATAAAAATGGGAAAAAAACATGTTAAAACGAAGAAAAAAACTGTGATACAGCAATGACAAATTATTCAATAAAAAAAATAGAAATAAAGCCCAATCACAATGTTTATTGAGAAAACACGTGCAGCTGTGAAGCCTCGGTATGTTAGTGGCAGGTGCCAAAGTCGTTGTAGGATAGGTAACTGAAGTTATCCAGAGTTTGTTTTGAATAGCAATTTAGGCACAAACACACACACACAAACACACACACACTCACACACAATCAAATCAAAGTTTGAGAAGTTCCAAGAGGAACTTAGGTTTGTTTCAGTGTGAGGAATTTGTCTTACAGAATGTTGATTCATTAAGCTCCGGTATTAACGTTGTAAAAATATATGAAAAAAAAGCATTTCTTATAACCAGTAGAACTGGTTATATTATATCATTTATACGGATATATACCGGTAATGCATCATGTTCATCATCTTGAACAGAATAAGATTCATTTCCTCTTTGTTAACTTTAACCTATGCTATATTGTATCAATCATTTCATTCATAATTAGATTTATTAAAGAGTATACATTCTATCTAATCTTGTTTATATAGGCCTTGTGAGTCAGCCCAAGCTGTGGCTCAGGAGTGATAACAGTAAATAATTCATTCATTGCTTTCTTTAGTACCAAGTGAAACAATTTTGCTAAGAATTTTTCCAGGTCCGATTCGATATTATTGTGTCGGAACCCGAGCTCAGACACATTTTCATTTCGTGGAACTTTGATAGTATATCTTGCATTTTTGCTTAGTTGATTTTTATAAAATTTTCTCTAATTTTGTGACAGAATGTGGGAGAAAAGAATCTTCACCCAACAGATTTTAAAGGGCAAAAGTAAGTATACCTTAGTTTAACCAGACCACTGAGCTGATTAACAGCTCTCCTAGGGCTGGCCCGAAGGATTAGATTTATTTTACGTGGCCAAGAACCAATTGGTTACCTAGCAACGGAACCTATAGCTTATTGTGGAATCCGAACCACGTTATACCGAGGAATGAATTTCTATCACCAGAAATAAATTCCTCTACTTCTTCATTGGCCGGTCGGAGACGCGAACTCGGGCCAGCAGAGTGCTAGCCGACGACTCTACCGACTCTCCCAACGAGGAACTGATTTTAAAGGGTTCAAGTGTGGAAATCGCTAAGGGATAAGGTGACGTCATTATGTTATTATCTTAATTGTCATTTTTAGCATAGCCTGAATCAGCTTAGGACTTTAGCCTGTTGTTTGTCAATTTTATTTTATTTTATTTTTTTTTTTAGACTGGAAGCATAGGAGCAATTATCTTTTGAATCTAGCCATTAAAATTAGAGGCCTCCTCTTTACCACCAGATTATCTGCAGAAGAATATTCCTAGTGGTTAAGTCATCCATTAGCTCAAATGAATTAAATTTCCACCACTGGCTCTTAAGAAAGAGCCGTGGAATTAACACTCAAGGACAATAATATTATTATCATCATATTATTATTATTTCACTAGATGAAACTATTCTCATGGAACAAGCACACAGGGACCATTGACTTGAAATTCAAGCTTCCAAAGAATGTTGGTTTCAACCTCCCACCGCAGACCCCACGCTATAGCAGTAACTGCTCGTCATACAGAGCTAGTGATTTTTCATCGCCCTGGGGGAAGCGCGAACCCACGTCATCTGAGTGGCATTCACGACACTAACCACTATACCAGCGGACCAGGAAGATATACAATAATTGTGAGATACCTATTGTTCCTTTTGACCGTCAAAATAACAGTGCAAATTTGAAATAGAAAGAGGAGAAAAATCCTTGCAGCTGGGTGGAACTTTTCATTAGTTCAGTCCCTTGCTACAAGTTTCCATTAAATGAGAAACTCTGTTCATCATGGCGAGAAATTAACCCCCGTGATCATCAAATAACTCTGTGGCTCTCTGAATAGGAAGCATGCTTGCCTCTTATATCAGGAAATAAAGCGATGAATAAAACATGAGTTTATTTTTTTCTTTTTTGTGCTGGGTCAGTTCATAAAAAGAAATCATTCACTTATATGTATATTAACCATTTTAGTTGCATTTGGCCCCTTTCATGACATTATTATTATTATTATTATTATTATTATTATTATTATTATTATTATTATTATTATTATTATTATTATTATTAATAATAATAATAATAATAAATATAATAGTAATATCATTTTTGCTATTATTATCATTGTTATTATTATTGATCTTTATTTCGAAAAGTATCTTAACATATCAACTTTAAATTATCTTTTTTACTGGTATGAAATAAAATATCTCAAAATATTTCAATCTCGTAAACTTCGATGTTAAAAATAAAATATTATACGGCAAAGTCTGTCAGTAAAGATAAATACATAGCAGTTTTTGTTGGATAAACGTAACGATTTAAATTTTATCATTATAAACGAAATGTTTATAAGAAACTAAAGGCATGAACGACCACCAGCAATAACATAACTGAAAGCGTTTCCTTTTCTTATCATTCATATCTGCGCAATTCCCGTTCAATGGATCTTTTCGGCTGGGTAAGTTACAAATATTCTAATCCTTTTTTTTAGGGTAAAGCAAGATCCACCTTAGCGGATTACTTCATTTCATTATACCCTATTTGTTGGTTTTGCTACATTCAGATTTATGTTGATACACGACTGATAAATGTTCATCTTTCTCACTATTTCTTATTATGATAACCCTTACATACCTGTTAACCCTTCCACACTTAGACGACAATACATTCATTTTATTCCCTAAGTAATGAATAAATGAGTTAAAAATCCTGATTTGCCGCCTTGTTATTGAAAAGACATTTTTCACGGAGAACAGAATTCCACAAAAAATATCATGACACTTTGCTATGAATAGAAGTTAAAGTGAAAATTCATTATCTTAGAATGCCTGTTAATAAAGAAGCATCACGCTGAGTTCTTCTATGAAAAGAATTCATAATTAGAAAATTATCAAAAGATCAAGCAGCAGAATACAGGGATACGTTTTTTGTAAAGCAAGATGTTATATTTAGAATAAGCGCAGGAAAATCCAAACGAATTTTCGAAAGATATATGGAAATGCACAGTGCCTACATGCTATATAAATATGAGTCTTCTTTGTGTTTAAGCTAAAATCTTTGATTAACGCCATAACTTATATATTACAGAGGAAAGAAATATTTTCTGCTTCTATTCCTAGTTATGCACGACGGAAGACAATCTAGATCCACGGTGTGTTAACGATCAAAGTTTAGAAATTATCAGTGGAAGTTTGGGCCAGTATCTCTACAGCGACCACAGTTGCTAAGTAAAACTTAAGGTCCCCTTCCTGAACTTCTGCCACATGCTTAACTACCAAATAAGACCACCCTCTTCGAATAAAACAGGGACCCTAGGGTTAGGAGAATGGGTGAAACCTAGCTTCATAAACGCCGGGTCCGAAATTCCTTTAGTCCTATCAAGTAAAAATTTTATTAGATATATACTACAACAAAGAGCACACATCAGGTCATATTATATATATTGCTATGTAATATGACCTGGTTTTGGAACTATGAATTTTTGGAAATGGCCAAGGATTCAGGGGAAGGGTAACGGAAGGGAGCGCAGTCAATAATAAATGGAGTTTTTGTGTGTATGCTAGTACTACGTAGTTTGGTGAGTCGCCACCAGGGCGGCGTTGCTCGCAGCCTCAGACACCGGGGAACCGCGGGACGTGAACGTAAGCTTAGTTTGTGGTGCGGTTTTTTTTTCTTTTTCGTTCATTATCTGCGTTGTGGTACGTTGTGCAGCTTATAACTGCAGAGATGGGCATAGGAATTCTTCAAGAGAAGACGGAATAACATTTCACAGGTAAGCAAAGCATACTGGTTTCCTATTTACTTATAAGTAGTGCTTGCCAGCTCAGTGTCTTGTAAGCAGTAGATACGCTTACTCTGTTAATACGTCTTATGAGCTACAGCATATTATTGTGGCAAATAAGCGGAGTGACGGTTTCAAATTTGAATTCAAAACATCATTGATATTATATATGCCACATGACATAAAGCAAAAAACAAAAACTCTTGTTCGTTATCAAAAATGCTTAGCAGCAAGTAGGCCTATAGGCCTAAAGGTTACCGATGTGTCCAAAAGTCTCGTCTATATTTTGTCAGTCTAAGAACTCTTTCAAATAAGTAGGCCTAAAAGGATACTGTTAGGATACTGTCTATGCCATCAGTTTTTCAGTTCTAGACATACAGAGGCAGCATTAGGTTTCTTTAACAAAATGCACTTTATCAAATGTGGCTTCTCAATGAACGTCACACTTGGTGACAGTACTTCATGATAACAAACCTCAGAAAACGACTTCTATTCTGCGATTTAAGTATAACTAGTTGTATTTTGTGTGTGTGCGCGTAATAAATCCTGTTATAATTCGTATTTCCATCAAACGATATGTTTCTTATATTGGTGACAGGAGAAAATGAAGTTTGATAGCCTAGGCTAGACCTATGCCCTCAAACTATTTATTTGGGAAGAAGTTATATCATTTAAACCTCATTCTAAGTACATCTTAATTTCGAATTTACTAAAATAATTTCTCTCTGGTAAAAGTTAGCAAATCATTATGCCAAGGAAAATATAAATTTATCTTTTAAGAATGGTAACAAACAGTAACCGCTAAGCCTATGCTTATCGATTCGGCAGGTAGTTTTATTCTTTTGTCCTTTAATAACCAATTTTTATCCAAAAAGGGCAAAATTACGTTTTATTTCAGTCTTCATTCAACAGTTCTCTCTTAAGTATCGTTCCAAAGCCTTTGCTAGCCTTTTCTGTCTGTTTACAAGACGCTAAGCATGGCGGGAAATGATCATATTTTGCCAGTTTTCTGTGCTCCCGGAAATACAAGAATTGCTCAACAAGCTAAACAAAATGCAGTTTGTTAAATAAATGTGAAACCGCCTTTGCTGCGATGCTATTTCTTACTTTCCATTGAAAATACTGAGGTAGGTAGGCCTAGACGCTTTTGTTTATGTTCAATAGCTAATAAATTAAAAGGCGCCGAGAGTTGATAGGATTACAAATGGGGCCAATGAAAGTGAGAAGTTGACCGAATAGCGGGATCTACAATACGTCTGCTGAAGATAAAGACTGCACAGGAATAGAACAGAAGAATAACTGTTTTCATGCGTTAGAGAAAAGGTGAAAAAGCTGATTGTGTGTCGGCGTGACAGTTTGTATGAAGGGCTTTGACTGAGTAATTAAAGGATAATAGAATAATTATTGCGAAAGAACCTGTAATTTAGAGTCACCAGTGGTTCTCAAACTGGGGGTCGCGACCCCCCTGGGGGTCGCCAAATGCTTTTGGGGGGGTCGTGAGATGATGTTAAGAAAATATAAATATAAGTAAGCAAAAAATAGTATTATGGTCAACTTTAGTTTTAAGGCTAAATCATAATAATTCTGCTAAAATATTTCAAATCAATAATAAACCAAATGTTTATATTTTAGTACAACAAATATATATATATATATATATATATATATATATATATATATATATATATATATATATATATATATATGTATGTATGTATGTATGTACATACATACATACATACATACATATATATATATATATATATAAATATATATATATATATATATATATATATATATGTATATGTATATATATATATATATATATATATATATATATATATATATATATATATATATATACACCTTATATTTTGTCATTTACCGTAACTAGTTACGAATTGTTACGCATCTTTAAGAATAACACTGAAAGAGAGCCGGGTGGGACAATAGTAACACCATGGGCCTTTGCAAAAACTAAACTAAATACTACACACTAGTGATTCCCCCACTGCTGCGCTGGGACTAAGTTTCTATGCAGTAGTGTCATTGATTTTAAGCTAGCATTATTAGTTTTGGAAGGTATGATTTATCAAACATAAACGTCTTTTTTTTTGCTATTTTTGACAGTTCTGAGCAAGGGTGTATATCCGTCAGTCCGCGTGATTCTCATACGAGTAGGATATTCCCTCGCTAATAGCATACTAGTTTTGCCGTAACTTACTCATATTTTGTCATTTTATTTTTCCCCTTTAAGCAAAACGAGTCTGTTAACTATAAAAACGAAGCAAAATTATTAAAGCTGATGGACTTTCATGTATGGGTAAATGAATACATAATATTTAAATAAAACAAACTAAACATATAAAGAAATACAATAGTAATTATGAAATAATAAACGAATAAATTCAAGATATACAAAAGGGAAAATAAGTAAATAGCTGAATAGTTAAATAGATAAATAAATGAATTAACACATTTATAGATAAATGCAAACAAAAATGAATGAAAAAATAAGTAATTAAATGAATATATAAAATGTAAAAAATTAATGGATAAGTAAATAAACTGATTGATTGATAAATAGATTAGTTAATGAATAAATAAATCAACTGATGAAATCAGTAACTGATTAGTTGATAAGCAAATAAAAAAAAACAATAAATATAATATATTTATATATCTAGCCACTGATAGTGTTAAACTATTATTCATAATTTTTTTCCACGCATTACATTGTATTATACAATATACTTGCAATAGTTCCAATATTTTACCTACATTTCCTAGAAACATCGTACAAAACCGAGATGTCACCTCCCCATCTCACTGTCAATTTACACTCGTACACGTTCAGTACCTGTCCGTTTTCCAGTCCTGAGCTCCGTTGGCGCACAGTGAATGAGCGTGACCAGTTGCCAGATGCTTAATAACAATGCATCACCAATTTACAGTAAAATTTTGACTTTTGCTTGATACTCAGGGTCTCAGATTACGTGATGCTTAAAACTAAATGTCAGTATACATACTTTCAAATTTATCTGGTATTTAAATAACAATTAATTGATATTTTATCTATCTGATTATCAATATGGCATTTACTATCAGCAGTCCAAGACGGCACATGAGTCGAGTTAGTCAACGGTGAGTCTTTCCTCAGTCACAGCTGCCTCGTGTGTGTTTAGGGACAATTTTTGATAGCAAGCTATATACATATTAAGCAACATGGAGCGATGGATAATTCGTAGGACTGCAAACAAGGAAGGAAACATCAGATACTGACAACAGTGTCTCAGAAACAACTGATGAGATTCCTTCCGAACTACCATCTACCAGTTCTACTTCAAATATAGATAAAAGGCAAGACAAACGTAAGGGTAAGACCTCCCAGTATGACCAATCATCCAAACCCAAACTTGGAAATATCAAGCAGAATTTATAAAATTCGGATTCACTAGTTTTACCATTGATAAGATGCAGTACCCCAATGTGTTATGTGCTCAGAAGTACTTGCAAATGAAAGCTTAAAGCCTGTGAAAATGAAAAGGCATTTGCAAAGCAAGCATCCTTCTCATGCTGATAAACCAATAGAATTTTTCCGTCGAAAGGAGGGAGAGTTGCAGGGTCAAAAACAAGTGCTAGCTCAGAAAACCACCACCTCTGCCAAAGCTCAGATGGCATCATTTGAGGTAGCATACCTAATTGCACAGTCCAAGCAGCCACATACCATTGGGGAAACCTCATGAAACCTGGTGCAGTGACTATGAGTCGGATTATGCATGGTAATAAGATGGCCCGTGAGCTGAAACAGTCCCGCTGTCTAACGACACCATTACTCGACGAATTAATGACATTTCAAATGACATTAAGTGTCAGCTGATTGAGAGGGTTAAGGGAAAGAAGTATGCTTTGCAGCTAGATGAGTCGACAGACATATCAAATTCTGCACAATTACTTGCATTCATTAGATACAGTTTTGGTGGAAAACTTCAAGAAGACATGCTTTTTTGCACTGTACTAGAGGGGACCTGTACAGGTAGTGACATTTTCACAAAGCTAGACACCAAAATACAAAAGGAGGGCTTGTCTTGGGACCAGTGTGTTGGTGTGTGCACAGACGGTGCTGGGGCAATGTTGGGTAAGAGGAAAGGACTTAAAGCAAAAGTTTTACAAGTGGCACCTCACATAAATTTTACACATTGTATTATTCAGGGAAGCTCTTGCTAGCAAAGCACTCAATCCAGAGTTAAGCAGTGTTCTTCAAACTGCGATTAAAATAGTAAATTACATCAAAACACGTCCCATAAATGCCAGGCTGTTCTCCACACTCTGCAATGAGATGGGCTCGGAGCATGAAGCACTGTTGTTCCACACAGAAGTCAGGTGGCTGTCCTGGAGGCAAAGTTCTCAGCCGCTTGTACGAACTACGAGATGAGGTGCGCCTGTTCCTGATCAAATCTTAGTCCCAACTTGCTGACTATCTGACTGACCCTGACTGGTTAGCAAGTCTAGCATATTTGTCTTGTATATTCGAAAGACGTAATCTGCTGAATTTATCACTACAAGGCCCAAACACGAACATCTTGATTCTTTCTGACAAAATTGATGCATTTACAAGGAAGCTGGAACGATGGGCTGTGCAAGTTGATGGGGCAGTGTTGAAATGTTTCCTGAGGTGGAAGAATTTATGGCGGAGAATGAATTAAGCGTCGATAACGTGAAGGTAATGATCACGACTCACCTACAAGGTCTTGTGGACCACTTCAAGAAATACTTCAAAAAAGAGACAACCCCACAACAATATGACTGGATACGGCAACCATTCACTGCTACAGAGGATCACTTATCATCCGACATGGAGGATGAGCTGCTGGAGCTCTCCAGTGATCGGACTTTACAGGCATCGTTTGGCTCAACCACACTGGATGAGTTCTGGATTTCAATTGCAAGGGAATATCCACGATTATCCATGGCAGCAATGGATGTATTACTTCCTTTTGGATCAACCTATTTATGTGAAAAGACTTTTTCGGCACTGACTTATATAAAAAACAAATACCGATCAAGACTCAGGGTGGAGGATGATCTCCGAGTTGCCATCTCTGGTATCAAACCCAGGATGGAGTTACTGTGCTCAAAAAAGCAGGCCCATGTATCTCACTAATTGATGTTAGTTATTCATGATAAACTTAGGCCTGTGTAAATACTGTTTTCACTGTGGAATAGGGATATAATTAACTAATCACTGCTAGTGGAGCCCCATAGTTGGGCCTAAATATTGATCATTGTCATTAAACTTCCATGAATATTGTACTTTTATTTTAACAGTTACTAAATAAGTAATTATTTCACAAGAAATTCATACAGTTCTTCTAAAGCCAAAAAAAAAAAGAAAAAAAAATATTATCTCAGACATAATTTCCAAAATTTTCCAAAATATTGATTTTGAAACCAAAAGGGTATGAAATAGCTTTGAGTCTACTGGATGTTTGTGTGGGTATACTGTCTCATATGAGAATTATAGATCATTAGCTGATTTTAGGTTTCAGCAAATTTGTAATATCAGCACCCAAGTCAAACGCTATAATTATTTTGTTAATCATTTTAAGCCCAGCCTGAATATCTAAATTTTGGTATAAAGATACCAGTAATTTTTTCTTTATTGTGCTAAAGTTTACAAACACTGACATAATTTATGCTATCTGCAGTAGCTTTCTTCAACAAAGGTATAATTCTAATTTCATACTTATTTTTTTCTTGAAGCAGTTAGCAAAGTGCGAGTGCCTGTATGGATTTAACATTAATTCTATAAATTTAAATATACTGTATTGCTTTGCCTATTTTGTCTTTAAAGATTGTGATTTTTTCTACAAGTAATAAATTAGTTAACTCTATAATGCGTATATTTTTTGCATTTATCTTATCATGTTTGTTGTTATTATGTTCTTATGATTCGGGGCATAGGCATGTACTGTGTGTGTGTGTGTGTGTGTGTGTGTGTGTGTGTGTGTGTGTCAGAAGCACTTCGGGGAAAGGCGAGGGTCACATGCCTCTAGCAATATCGTTTGGGGGGTCGCGGGCTGAAAAGTTTGAGAACCACTGATTTAGACCAAGACCGGTTTTGTTTTGGAAGTTATTTGAGATGTTGACGAGCAAATGGAAGACATTTTATGCTGTTTGTAAAATCTACAGAAAGTTTATAATAGATTTAGTAATCGTGCAATGCGGAGATGCTGATTATGCTGTATATGAAAAGTAATTTTGTTTAGAATGATAAATATGAACTTTACGTTTCAAAATGCGGATGAAAGAATGAGAGGAGTGATATAATAGTTGTTCTAAAGCTATATTTCTTATATGTAGGCCCAAATTCTTGAATTAAAAAAAGGCCATATGAAAGGGGTGTCGTGTGACTGATGTTTGTAATGATAAGGTTGCTCGATGACAAAGAACAGATACTGCAAAGACTAGGGACGGAGATCCAAAGTATTCATAAAACGACGAAGCTGAAAGTGATTACTAGCGCAAAGATAGAGGTATGAGGACAAACTGATGATAAAAATTATGAATGTTTGTACGAACGCTACAGAAAGGGAAGTGTTAGTTTTATATATAGGGTACGAAAGAGTGAATAATAAATAAGTGAAAGCAAGGAAGGTAGCAGAGCATTAACAAAAAGTTTAAACAGAGGAGTGTCAAAGAAAGCAATCATTGCGAAGTAGGAACTAATTTTTGAGCTGTTAGCGGAGGGGAAAGTTTCTCATATGACGAGGTCTGTTGTCTGTAGATCGTGAGTCTGGATTGCCTGAGTTTATGTATTCCAGTTTTCGCTGCTTTTATCTCTGGGTATTCATTCCCATTCTGTATAACTAATTTTAGTCTGGAAGCTAACTGCGAATGATAATTTAGCTGTCTTACTTACATCTTTTCCTGCAGGAAGGGAATACGGAAAAGAGGCCTAATTAGATATAAGAAAAAATTAAGAAATTATCCAAATGCTAACTCGATATCCTATAACATTTTGATTATATTCTAGGTAGCAAATGTGAAAAACTGGTACCTTTTCCTGGGTAATGCAAGGAGGTCCTTTAGGTCATTCAAATCTGACACCCCATAATTCTTAATAGATAAAATGGAAACCGTTGGTTGAATTATCTGAATAGTATACGTAAAGTCAGAAGGGTTATAAAGAGCAATATAACGAAGATTAGGCCAAGAATTACTTATGAGCAATGATGGATTTAAGCATTTCGAAGGCGTGTACTCATGCTAAGCAAATGGAGGAAAAGAAATTAATGAGTGTTGGAAGTCTTGCATGGAGTTGTGTTAGCAAGATTTAGAGAATGTTCGCGAGATGTAGAGGGAGAAGTTTTGGGGGTGGGGGCGGGGGGGTGGGGGAATGGTGCTAACGCTGTTGAGCCTAAAGAGAGTTCATATAGAGCTACAGGGCTACAGTCTGTGTAAACTGGGTCGTTGTTCATGTATAGATGAGGAATATAAAAAATACCTCCTCTCTGATTTATCACTGATGAAGATCGGTAATCATTGGTTTCCACATCACGCCGTTCCCTTCGAATCAAAAATAGCAGCTCTCTCTATCCGGTTTCGCAACAGCAGTGGGCAAAAGCGCATATTCCTTTCATCATGCGATACCTATCAATAACGTTTTTGGAAGCCGATTTCTGTTTGTATTTCATTTATTGGTATATGAAAATACCGGCTGATGGTTTGAAGTACGTTTTCCGGCAATTGTCGCATCACAGTTTGTATCAAACAAACCAGTATCTATCACGGATAAGTAATGCTTGTATGATATATATATATATATATATATATATATATATATATATATATATATATATATATATATATATGTATGTATGTATGTATTCATGTGTATATGTATTTATATATATATATGTGTGTGTGTGTGTTGCGTATACATATATACATACAGTTATATATGTGTGTGCGTGTGTGTATGTATCCTTCTGTGTTGGTACTTCAGTGGTGGTTGACTTGTCAACTCACTATCAGGAGACAAGAAATAACTTCACCATTTATTGTCCTACTGGTTCTCATTCAGCATCTTTTAAATCGTGTTATCAAATGTAATTATCATCACGGAAGGTACAAATACACTGCCACAATTAGTCTTAATGTTTATATTTAGAAGAACAAGAAAAAGAAGGAGATTAATACTTTACAAATTGTCTGCTTGGGCTTCTTTTATACTTATAAGTAGGTTATATTTGCTATAGTCCAGCTGATTGATTTTCGCAAGTATGACCATATGATTAGTATGAAATAGCGGTACGCACAGGAGAGACTTTCCATCGATATGTTAATTTTGCCTTTATCATATCGTCCCTATTGATTATATACGTTGTCAAATTAGGTGGTTGGGGAGAAGAGGGAAGGGATGCCAACATGATGAGATATTCATCTAAAATCCCCTGTCTTTCTTGTCTGTCCTTGCTGTTTTATTTCAGAATTAACATATTTTCTTTTTCTTTGTCTCTACCTTCTCTCGGCTCAAAATGACCTAAATGCGACAGCGCTTAGCCCTTTTAGCAACAGGATTTCCGTTCTTTCAAGGTGAACTTTATGCAAAAGTTTTTATTCTTAACCGAGGATCTAAAGACTGAGGATCCTCTTCCTGTATTCAATCATGGTTTTTAGATATCTGCTAAAAATTGGAATAAAACCTCGAAGTGTGCAAAGTCAGTCCTTGTCACCTAACGAAGCGAGAGGAATTTTAATGAGGGAAGAAACTGAAAAATGAGAGAGAGAGAGAGAGAGAGAGAGAGAGAGAGAGAGAGAGAGAGAGAGAGAGAGAGAGAGAGAATTACTGTGTCAGAAATGAATTACCTAACGGGCTTTCTTGCATTATCCAGGAAATGGTACCAGTTTTTTACAATTTTTACCTTTTTTTACAATCAAAAGTTTATAGAAAAGTGAGTTAGAATTTAACTTTTGCGTAACTGTTATTCCTACACCTTATTAGAGTTCCTTTCCATATTCCTAGAACAAAGATGACGGCAACAGCTTCTAAATTATTATTTGCACGAAGCTTCCAGACTTTAAGATTAACCTCTTTTTTTTCCAGTAATTATCATCTAGTTCTAACTTAAATAGCCTTGAGAAACACAAAGTGGCTAAGGATTTCAGGCAATCCAGATTCACAGTGCAAAGAAAACAAACCTCACCATGAGAGAAACTTTCCCCTTCGCCACTAGTTCACTTGTTACTACTCGGAAAGTTAACAGCAATTTAATCAGGCTTAATCGCCTTTGGGATAATCCCAACTTGTTTTCCAACTTTGTGTCTTCCGCAATATTCAAATTCCACTTGCACTTGACTAGAGGCTGCACTGTACGAGTTAGGGGACGGCAGTTATAATATTTGGGAAGGCATCTTACCATTGATGCCCCAGAGGAAGGAATCAAGAGCATTTAACTGGCAATAATCGCATTTAGTTCTAGATACCTGATTAGGATAACAGAAAGAAGAGTTGCAAGGGAGGGAGAGCTGGGAAGGTGTTGCTCAAGAGAGCGTAAGGAAAGCCCGAAAATCTTTAGGGGGAAAGGGTTTAAAGACTGACGAATGGTAATAAAGGAGAAACTGGACAAACAAACATTGTGGAAGAGAGGGTTTAATGATATCGGTAACTGAAAGGTTTTCTTGTCGTTTGAATCCAAAACATAGAGTCTGTGACATTATGCACGATTTACTAATTATTACTATGTAATGTGGCTCCTCTGTTTTAAAAGAAAGAGAGAGAGAGAGAGAGAGAGAGAGAGAGAGAGAGAGAGAGAGAGAGAGTATACAGTATTAGAAATACCGTCTCTCTATTATGCACATTAGAAGACCGACTCTCCGCCCGCATTAAACAAACTACTTCCAAATTCATGAAACATTTAGATCGTCTCAATTGCAATGGAACTGAGGCGGAGTGAAGTTTTCTTTCCCTTAATTCTCGAGTATTTCAAAGAAGTGGGACGGAATCTGCGGTCTTATTTGCAAAGATTTCTAATCACATAGGTTTTTTTTTTTTTTTTTGAGGTTCAACATGAATTATGAAAGAGATCTGTAAACGAATGGAATTAAATTAATGTGCTTTCATTATTCCATCACAAATTTGACGGCAGTCTGGATGCATATTCCTTTGACGAATGTGAAATGTTCCGGAAAATAAAACAAATTAATTACGTCTAATTATGATGCCTAGTTTATTGCTGTTAAATTTTAGTTAGTATGAACGGTTATCTTAAATGTCATAGATTTTTATTATCATCAAGAAAGTTGTGTCAGTCTGAAAAAATTCTCTCTCTCTCTCTCTCTCTCTCTCTCTCTCTCTCTCTCTCTCTCTCTCTCTCTCTCTAAGGTAGCAGGAAGGCCCAAGTACCAGACATCTATTAAAATACTGCCACTAGGGGGATATAGGATCCTTCAAGCAACTATTTTTCCACGAGCTGGAGATGTTTAGCAAAATTTAGAACCAATGCGTTTTTGGCAGCACCATTGTCGTCTTATACTACAGCATCATTCATGAATAAAAAAACTTCTTATTAATTTATTTTCCCTAATTTATACTTTATATCAGCCTCTGCCAGTTATCTATTAATATTTTTCCCCATTTACCGAACGATTTACAATTCTTCGTCCACTTTACCTTACAATGATTTAGTTTTCTTACTTCTTATCAGTGTATATTTGCTTCCCAACTCATTTATATTACATTCCCTGTACTTTTATCCTCTTACCAACATGTCTTTAATACCATCATTCCATTTTCATGCGTCTGTGACCCCCATTTATCTTCCACAGGTAATACCTTCATGGGAAAATGAATTTCCAAAAAATGTCAGGGTCGGAGGGACGATCTGTCCATCACTAATATTACCTAATTTGTCACGCGGGTCTTCACCTCCGATTCCTTGGCCAATTTTATCCCGATTTTTCCCTCATTATCACTGCATTTCCTTATGATTTTCTTTTAGTTTATCTTCAAAGGCTGAATAATTCATCAATAAACTCCGTAGGGGGTAGTACTATCAGTGCATCTTACGTGGTGCACTGTAGGCATTACTTAAGGGTCTTCGCAGCGTCCCTTCGGCCCCTAGCTGCAACCTCTTTCATTCCCTTTAGTGTACCTCCGTTCATAATCTCTTTCTTCCATCTGACTTTCCACCCTCTCTAACAATTGTTTCATAGTGCAACTGCAAGGTTTTCCTCCTGTTACACCTTTCAGCACTTCTCAGTATCAATGTCCCTTTCAGCGTTGAATGACCTCACAGGTCCCAGTGCTTGGCCTTTGGCCTAAATTCTATATTCTGTTCTGTTCTTCATCAATACATGTATATTCATACCTATTTAGTATGCATGCAAGGGCTTTTACGCCCATGTTTCGTTAAATAAACTGTTTCCGTCAGTATTAAAAGGACATACAAACGTATGTCCTTTTTTATATTTGAATATTTGAATACTATTTTCGTCATATTTCTTAACTAAATTCCTAACTAGCAGTTATCATTCATTCGAGGAATTTGATTTTATTTCCGAGCCTTCTCTATATCTTTTGCTTTATTGCTTTTTTCTGATTTTCGTCTCATCTCACATCTCACTTGAATCCAAATGAAAATGATTTAACGCAAATAAAAAGATTTTATAATTTATAATTTCATATTTAGGTACAATCTGTTACCATGTATATGGGAAAATATAATGTACTAATACATCCAGTGTGATTTTGAATAAATAAAATCTATATAATATTAGTAGAATGAGACATGAATTTAGGTAACATGAATATTGTAACAACTACGAGAGAGAGAGAGAGAGAGAGAGAGCAAGGAATGAAGAGAAAGAGAGAGAAAGAGAAACTTTTGCTCTCAGGGGAATAAATGATGTCAGAAAGAGAAAAAGGAGGAGAGAGAACGCCAACGATATTTCCCAGTTTTTGAGAAAAGTTTTATCCCACAATTTCCCGGCTATGATTTTTCAAACATTCGCAGAGACAATTCCAGTGGTTTTCCTGTTTAGTTTATGGCCACCTGGGAAGAGTCACTGTTAATTGCAACTGGTCTTTTTCACGTTTGAACTTTTCAGATAATTTTTATATTATTCTTAAAATTTGCTGCAAACATGAGATCAATAAAAGATTTGAAGCAAAAAGATAAGTAGAAAATTCAATATATCAAATGGATTTAGATTCGAGTAAAGGATTCTTTGAGTATGGATGCACACACAATTCTTTGTACAGACAGAGATGAAAACTATATTTTTCTTTAAATATAAAAATTAAATATAGAAATTACAGGCATAAAAAAGAAGTATTATTAGGAAGCGTATAGGTTACATCCTTCATTTATTTTGCTTTACAATACTCTTCTTTGCAGGCTTTGCAATGATAAAATGAAACAAATAATTCATACTATATGAGAAATGAAGTATAAAAGGACGATTTGAAATGCTTGATTCGGTCCCTGAAGCTGTCACTATCACAATAATAAGTAGACACATAACAATTACTTTCTTAAATTAATTTAGGATGTACGACAGTTAAAATCTAAGTTTTATTACGAAATAAAATGTTCCACATCGTCACACAAAATTAAGGTTACAGAAACTGTAGGTCCATTATATTTATCCTTTTTTTTAAGAGAAGTAAGGGGGGAAAACCAGTGAAATTGTCCTTTTTCGACGGAATGTAAAAAAACTTATATTGTATCACTGTTTCCTAGATATCATGCAAGGCCAAGGCCCTAACCCACGATCCTGTTTTACAATTGCATTCGCTTCCGGTGGTTACTTTATTTTATCTAATTTGATTTTTTAATTAGGGTAAAAGTATTAACACATTCTTTCTCCTATTTCCATCGTGTAGTTACTAAATGATTACTACAAGAACTGGTAGTATGATCCCGTAATGATCCCTTTCATTCATAATCGTAAATTTATTCATCTCTGGCGCTACTTGACAGTGTTCTATTTACTGGAGAGAGAGAGAGAGAGAGAGAGAGAGGGGGGGGGGTTAGGGTGCAATATTTACCCAACTTCTCAAACTCTTAAAGAGTTTCAGGCAATCCAGACTCTCAATAAAATGACGCCAGACTTCCCCAGCGGAGGAACTTTTCCTTCTGCTACTAAAATTTATATTTCAACCGTTGTTATTCGGGAAGTTAGTTATAATTTGATCAAACTAAATTATCCTTGGGAGAACCTTAACCTGTTTCCCAACTTTGGGCCATTGCTATATTCAAATTGCACTTTGCCTTTGAGGCCAAGTTGGAGGACAACATACATAATATTTACAAAAGGTTGTTTTAACACTCCCGACCTTAGAAAGTCCTCCAGAAAACGTGTTTTGCGTCAAGTATCTAAAGAAGTTGAAAACAAACGCTGCGCCGAGCGCGCGCGCGCGAGAGAGAAAGAGAGAGAGAGGAGGGGGATGTTGAAGGTATTGAGAGCCTTTGACTGGGGAGGAGGTGGAAGATGAGGAGAGGAAAATGAGAAGCAGTGCAAAGGTAATAGAATTCCGATGCATTTATTTATGAACACTTACAGTATATGTGTATGTATGTGTGTATGTGTGTACATACGAGTATAAATATATGTCATAGTACCCCTACATCCTATATATCGTCATTATACCTCTATTCGGTCTATGATATTCATTTATCTTCCCTAGATAATTCTTTCATGGCAAAATAATTTCCACAAAAAAACGTCACGGTACAGGAATGATCAATCCATCACTTATATTACCCACTTCGTCACTTGTGTGTTTCCTCCCACTCTCCACACCCCCACCGCCCCCCCAACAACCGCCCGCCCCCGTCCCACGCCTTGTTGAAAGACAAGTTTTATTTCAATTTTTCTTTATTACGATTTTCTTTCCTCATGCTCTTCTTCGTAGTTGATCATCAATATTCAAGTATATTTATTAAGTATTGCACGTTTGTGTACTGTTTATACGCATAAATCCTGTGATGCACAATTGACGTAGGTATCATATCCTCGATAGATTTATTTTTCTTCTTCAAGTACTGTTATATCCGAACCTCAAAAGCTTTTGTTATTTTCCTCATATATATAAACAGAATCTCTCACTTGATTTGCCCTTCTGTTGGCAAAATTCCCTTCCTCAGTTTCCCTTATATCTCTTGATTTTCTTTCCATTTCTCTGTTCCGTCTTTTTTTCCACGTAAGTGAATCCCAAGAAATATTTTGTTTTCCAAACTGAGAGGAAGACTTCTATAGATATTGAGCCATGATTTCATAATCAAGGCTAATCTCTAATAACATGCAGAGAAACAATAATGCAGTGATGCAGCAATGACATTTTTAAACAAATAAAATATACAGGAATACATATATAAAGTATATATATATATATGTGTGTGTATGTAAATTTGTGTGTATGTATATATATATATATATATATATATATATATATATATATATATATATATATATATATATATATATATATATGTATGTTGTATGTATGTATGTATATATAATATATAATAATATATATACATATATGTTATATGTTACAACTGTTTAGAAAAAGACAGGTAAGAACACTACGTAGCGAACCTATTGGTCTATCTTCAAGAGACGGTGGGGGTGTGTCCAGCCCGGTTCTCTCTCTCTTTTAACAGCGAGTCTTTTTTTCTCAGCGGACATCTCACTCGTCCCTCTCTCTCTCTCTCTCTTACTCACGAAGATCTCTTTTCGTTCTCACTTTTGGATTTCTCTCTCATTCCACATTAAAGAAATGAAATGGGTCATATAAGGAAAACTCAATCTTTCCTACCAAAAATAGATTTATTACTTAAAGCAACCCAACAAGCAATGAATAAACAAAGCAAAAATTAAAATGCATCATAAATGAAATTGTCAATTAAGAAAAACATCTAACTCAAGATTTAGTCTCAGTCCAACTAAAAATCTGATGATGGCTAATAGCCTGCAAACTCAAAAATTCTCACATATTCCATTATAGACTTTGTAAGTCTGGTCTCAAGTCTCCCACATAAAATACTAGACACAGCAAAGGTTTGCGACTGTCTTTCTCTATGATCACACCAACATGTTAACATCATGTTTTGCCCACAAAGTCTTCACCACAATCACACCCACGACATCTGTCGAAAAAATGAACACAGATAATACTCCCAAAAATATATAAGTGCAAAAACATAATAATAAAAAGTCTAAAATGCATGAGTAAATAGCATACTGGTAAAATATAGAACACAATAAAATAGAATATTGAAACGGTAAAATGCCACATCCACTTCCCAAACAAAATCAAAAATGTCTTGAAATATGGTAAAAAAAAACATAAGTTCACAAATGTCTTGAAATATGGTAAAAGACCATAAATCCACAATTCACATAGAAAAACGAAGAGTCTGGACTGTACCTTATTCTGCCAATTCTAAGAGCTCGCCACACTCAAAGATAATGTCTTCACGATCCCGATCTAGGTCTGCTAATGCACGACCGAACTAATTTTTGGGCAGAATTAGACACAAAATCGAGATTCTATAACACACGAACTTTTGTACGCGCATAGCAACTTGGTCACATGATTCGGCCAACACCGCGTGTTCATCACATAAACTGCTGAGATGATCAACTATTTGCTGAATACAAAGATTTTGCAACTGACTGCTTCCACAGTACCATCTCGCACTGAAAATTCTTTCATCACACTATGTACCTTTTAACATTGTGGCGGCCATATTTTCTGAAATATATATATAAATATATATGTATGTATGTATATATATATATATATATATATATATATATATATATATATATATATATATATATATATATATATATATATATATATATATATATATATATTACTACTAAAGGACCTCATTCAAACTGGATGGTATCTAACGGAGTTTTTATTCAGAAAAAGTTACAAGCTTTCTTGGACAAACAGTCCACATTATCAAGTATCCGTATTCAGTTTGAATGAGGTCCTTTTAGTAATTCTACTAATGCACAGAACAATTGTGTATGTGATAAAGTTAATATATATATATATATATATATATATATATATATATATATATATATATATATATATATATATGTGTGTGTGTGTGTGTGTGTGTGTGTGTGCGTGTGCGTGTGTGTATATATATAGATATATTATATACAAGTTCTCGACAAACAGAGAAATGGAGAGGAAACCGAACGATAAAGGAAGGCAAAAAACCAGAGAGTAACGTTTGCTTTCGGGAGAATCAATGATGTCAGAGAGAGAGAGAGAGAGAGAGAGAGAGAGAGAGAGAGAGAGGGAGGGAGAGAGAGAGAGAGAAAAGAGAGGGTAAACTAACGATATTTCAAAAAATTTTATCCCACAATATCCGTCCAGGTTTTTTTTTAATCGTTTGCAGAGGCACAATTCAAGTGGCTTTCCAGTATAGTTTATGGCCACCTGGGATGGCTCATTTTTAATCCCAACTGGTTTTTTAGTCTTTTAAAATAACGGGTCTTTTGCATTCTTTCCAAATTTTGTTATAAATATGGGATGAGCAATATACTCGTATCTTAAGTAAAAAAATATTCACGTGTATATGGATTTAAATTGAAGTATAGTTTTTGCATTTGAACGTACTCAGTAAAAATTTACTCTGATTATTAAATCTTTTTTGTTCCTTCATTATACACCATTCGTGTCATAGGTTAAAATTACATTATTTAAATGATAAGGTTTTTCATTAAAAGCACATCAAATAAAAACTGTAAATGGAGAAACTGAGTTTACATTCGCAGTGTAACTATGGGATTTATGAGAGTTATATTGTAGTTTCAGGTTGTACAATAAACTCATTTTGGAGGAGTTTGAGATAATGAAGTCCTCGCACAAAACTTGAGGGGTTGACAACTTCAGAGCGGCGTTGCATTACAACTAAACCCCTTTAGACATCACTGGTGTTCTGATTTATTCATAAAGTCAACGATGGACCAGTTGCTTCCTACGCTGTTAAAAACAAAGTGTAGAAGTGCTAGTCAAAAGGATCGAGTCAACCTTTTAAACAGCTAGGGAGGTTTTTAAAAAGACACAAAGAAATATTTTTTCTTTAAACAGATGTAGTAAATTGAAACTGATATTTTTCTATGATATATACTGTATAATATATATATCTTCTTCTTCTTCTTCTTCGTTTTAACGTGCTTTTTTCCCATTTTTTATATGGGGTAGGCAGGATGCCTTCTTTTTGAAGGACTTTTTGATTTGGCGTTGGGGTAGGCTGTAGCCTCGATCGGCTGCCCTGCCTGACATCGCTTAGACCCCGGTAACGATGTGTACGTGTATCGTACCAATCCCCAGGTCCCTTTCTCCCAGCAGCGAGAACTGGGTGGTTAGGTCGACAGTTCGAGACATGTGAGGTGTCTGTTATGTTTTTAGATGATGTTGGAGTGGCTTTGTTTATGTATGTATTAGTCTGTAACACCCATTTGCTTTCAGCAAACCTATCCGTTGATTACATACGTAATTCCGGGGTGTCTACACGGATAGCAAAGTGTCCGCCTTTTCTGACCAGTCGGCTGCGGACTTGAACCCGCGCCACGGACCTCTACGAAGCCCTAGGCCGCTGCTCTACCAACTGAGCCATTGAGGCTCTATATATATATATATATATATATATATATATATATATATATATATATATATATATATATATATATATATATATATATATATATATATATCAGTAAGTTTAGGGTGAAGGATCAGGCCTTTATTCCTTTTCAAAGTACTTTATTGTTGCTGCGACGGTTTCAGGATGAAAGTCCCATTTTCAAGCTATGAAAATGGAAGTTAAAAGTTAAAATAACAACTCGGACTAAAATTAAGTTAAAAATATATATATATATATATATATATATATATATATATATATATATATATATATATATATATATATATATATATATATATATATATATATATATATATATATATATATATATATATATGCCAATAATATAAAAAGCAAAGTACAAAGGATAGGGAGGAGTAACTACCATAAGGTGCTGAAGGCACAGACCGAGTGACAATTCGGGCCGGGTTCAGCTTCGACTTAAACTCACGAGAGATACAGAGTTGTTGAGGAAGACTGGGTGTTTAACTGTGGAACTAGTAGTTTAATAAAGAGTGATTCCAAGATTGCTAAATATTGTTCGTTAGGAGTTTGGCCTATAATTTTAAAATCTTTGTAGTTTATGTCATATTTACATTTCTTTGCATGTTCACGTATACATGAAAATTCAGGATCAGTCAATTTGACGCCTGTTCTATAGCTAACGCCTCGATGAAAGTCCAATCACACTTTGAGTAACCTCCGTGTGGAGCCGACGTACTTCCCAAGATTATATCTAGGGCAATTATATAAATATACGACTCCTGAGGTCATTAGTGGATCTAGTTTCTCCTTATGTTTAAATAGAGATCTAATACTCATTGGGTTGCAGGGTATTAGCTTTAATTCAATAGCAGGTAAAAATTTCTCGACTAACAACTTCAATTCACGATAGAAATTTAGGTCATGAATAAATGGGACACTTGCATATAATAGTAATTTTGGTACTGATGTCTGCCGGTTGACAGAACCCTCTCAATCCTCACTCTATTTATATATATATATATATATATATATATATATATATATATATATATATATATATATATATATATATATATATATATATATATATATATATATATTTTCAATATATATATAATATATTTTATATATATATATATATATATATATATACGTGTGTTTGAGTGTATATGTGCTTTGGAGAGTATACTGTATGTGTTTGTAGAATGATAGGTAAAGGCTTACAAGCTGGTGAAAGAGCGAATCAAGATCTGTTAAGGAAAGAGTAAGCAATGTTATTAACAATATCTTTCTATGAATATCAACCCATACCGGATTTGTGATGAATGAGTAATATGGGAATTAAAAAAGTGAACTAAATTAGTTATTTCAAAGTATAAATAACAATTGTTAGTCAAACAGGTAACGTTTATAGCCTGTGGTAGACGCAGACATATCGCTAGAACTCAGAATCACAGCGAATATGTTCTTCGAAATTAAGAGTAAATGAAATAACAAAGAGAGAGAAGAGAGAGAGAGAGAGAGAGAGAGAGAGAGAGAGAGAGAGAGCATATAATATTGGAAATAACGTCTTTCTCTTATGTTTGGCTAGAGTCCGACCCAACCTCCGCATGAAACTCCTTCCAGAACGATGAAAAATGGAGGTCGACTCAACAGAAATGGAATTAGGACAGAGGCAAAGTTTTCCTTTTCCTGGTTCTTGAAAGCTGGTGGGAACTGGGACGGAATCTGCGGCCTTATTAGTCTGGAGGAAGGTTTATCCAGGATATCTGGACAACTGCCTCAATTTTGGGGTTCATTGTGAATGATACAGATATTTCAGCACGAGAAGAATTAAGTTCTTATAAAAAAACTGGGCTTGTTAGTTTTCACGAAAAGAGCCAGAATTAGTTCAATTCAGCCCTGTAAGTATGCACTTTGAATGGAGCTGTCAGAACTATTCTAGTAAAACGAGAGATATGTAGTAATTTAAATCTTGATCCCAAGTAAGAAAATTGCTAACTAATATTTCATTAAACAAAATCGCATAAAAGGTTTGAAACTTATGTAGTTCAACAATTCGAGGCTTTATTTTTAGTGTCTTTTTATTCTTCATTATCCCCATCCTGTTCTTCATCATGTTCTCTCTCTCTCTCTCTCTCTCTCTCTCTCTCTCTCTCTCTCTCTCTCTCTCTCTCTCTCTCTCTCTCTCTCTCTCTTTAATTATATAATGGAAAATTCTGTACATGTGTCTAATTAAAACTTATTCTCATTTCTAAGGTATATTTTGGGACAACAGAATTAATTTACAATAAGTTATCAAGATTTTTTTAAATCGGTAAGCTGCTAGTTATAATACTTATCATTGTTTAAGCATACCTTTCTAAATGATTTCGTTTAACCCAGTTACTATAAAAGTTAATGCATACCTTTCTACACGATTTGATTAGAACCATATATATTGATTATTGAGGATTCCAAATATTAACTAATATCTTATGTCTGTTTAGGCCAGGCTTATGTCACTTACCCTTTTTCGGTATAATAGATTTGACATCAATGGCGAATGGTATTTTGTAAGTCTCCTTTCTTCCTCTTTTGCTTTATGCGGGAACACCTATCACTGCGAAAACATCTACTGGTTCTTCCTTCATTCTTGAAAGGAAATATCCTACTCGAAGAATTGGAACACCGTCAAGAAATCAACAAAACCCTTGGGAAAGAGTTTTCTGTTCGGCTGCAAACACAACTTTTCCATTGACTCTCATGAAGAAAACAAATTTGCCAAATTGAATTACTTTTTTCTTTACCTAATTCTCCACATATTGCTGTTTATAATTCATTATTCTTTATTATTTCCATTATCTCTTTATATTATTGTGTCTATATGTTCGCCATTTTCAAAGCTTACTAACTTGCTTGGTTTTTTCAAGCATTTATTTTTATATTTTTTTATTGTTTATCTTACTTTTCCATCTGTCTGTCTCTCTCTGTGTGTCTCCCTTACAAGGTATTCGATGTCCTCTTTACCATCTTTGTTCTCCTATTCGTCTGTGACGTTCATTTGTCTTTTATTTTTAGGTCAGAATCATTTTTCAAGTGGTGCCAGAGGCAGACGACCGATCAATCCATCACAAACATCACCCATCCGTCACTGGTGTCTTCTCTTCTTCACCTGTGCGCGCCCAGGTTTGTCATTCTTATTTTCACTTTCGTTGTCATCATTCTATTTATATTCCTCATTTATCATTACCAGATTTTACATATCCGTTGCATAATGTGTGTTCACAAGTGAAAATATAATAATCTAGTTCAGTTTGCACATATGATTATAGTTTGATGGTTTCCCTGTCAAAAAGCTTGATTGTGTGTGCATTAGTCTCACATGGACGATTCATCAAGTGAATTTGACAAATGTACACTATTGGTATGAAGTCTTCCTTGGCCATTATGATTTTGATCAGGATGTTCTTCCACCTTCAACCCATTTGTATTTTATTGTTTCGAAATCTCATCAATGGACATTAGTGTCTATGGCTTCAACCAGAGTAGGTTAACGTTATAATTTCGCAGTCATTGTGTTCGCTCTGTTCAGTACAAATATGTTTCTGTTCATATATATTTTTGAGATATATATTTGATCTTTTCTTTCTCATCTCAACCATCTCTCGAGTTACACTCCATCCGTTTTGTGATGATTTATGCATTCTCATACTGAATATGACGTTTGAGAGATATGTTTATTTCTGTAATAAGGAGCAAACTGAAATTTTTTTTTAAGTTGTGAATGTCTTTCCCGTTCAGTTTGTCTCGTCCAGACTCATCGAGCAAAGTTTCACACGAAACTAGAAAAGGCCTGGAAGCCAAATTTTTATAATAATTTTTTTCACAAATGCCTGATTTGCTTTTTTATTCGTTACTACTCTCTCTATTACATCTGAGGCTCTATTGACCCAACTGATAAAATAACACCCAAATATCCTATATCACTAAGTATCCTTGAATTTCATGTACAAGAAGGAAACGCTCTCTCCTTCACCCAAAATAGCGCCCTGGCTTCATAAAAGTGGCCTCAGTTTTTCTTCCAGCCTTTGTGCAAAGTTCGCCTTAGTCACATTGTGGTTATAAGCCTGAGGGGGAAGCGGGTTGGAGGGATTTATGTGACTGTAGAAAATGCCTACTTGGCATCCGTCTTACTCGAAAAATTAAATAGTAGAGTTCAAAAGTTTCATTCAAAACATAAATAACTGCTCGAGGACATCTCTTTACCAAACATAAAAGAAAACTAAATTAATGGTAGTAAATGATGATGATATCGATGATGATAATCGGTCAATCGAGTAACATAGATGACAATTGTAAGGAAAATAGTAATTGCTGGAGATACTTGGTTTGTAAGTGTTTGAGAATGTTACAGCTGAGTAAATTTTTTTTACTTTAGGAACAGGAGAAGGTAGAGTAATATGTTGACTGTTTCTAGCCTTAGCTCTGTCGCATGTTTTTTTTTTTTTATACACTGAGGAAGTCAAACCAGGAAAGCACAGGAGCCAGTGCATCTAAAAATCATGTTAAGGATTAAAAATGCGTTACAATACTACCTGGGCTTGATGTCTCAACTGATTTTAGGGAAATATCAACCTACTCCCTTCCCAGTAGAAGTCACAATGGAAAGTTGTTGCCTAGGTACCCTTGCAATTACTTGCCTGAACTCATCTGCGCGCGGGTTAAGTAAATGTATAACTTTGTGCATGAAGATGTGATACAAAACATTTTGTTGAGAGGGGAAATTAGAGAACTAGGAAGTATTTCTAAATTAAATAATTGCCTCTAAATTGTTTTGGGTGTACGGGAGTATAAAGGAAAAATATTTAACTGTACCATGAAGTCACTAATGACGAACAATTGTCATAAGAAGAGGAGCTCTCTCGTGTGCTTTTAAAAAAACGCATGAGCCCCTTAAAGCAACAGTTAGCTCGAGTCACATTCCGTTATAAATCATCCGGTGAAATTTATGTGACGGTAACCTTCCCTGGAGAATAAATCTGTCTCGCATTTTTCTTCTCCGCGTTTGATTAAGCAGAATGGCGCAAGAGATTAAGAAAAATCATGAAAAACAAAATGGAAATAAAATTTTTTGGTTAAAAGAGAGGTATCTGAAGAACGTAAAACTCAAAATAGGAATTGCGAACGCTGGCAAGCTTTAAAAATGATAAAGTATCATTCATAACCAAAGCTATCTTCAGTATTCAAATAGATATATCATGAAAGTTATTTCGGTATATGATAGTTGTTTGTGACAGTGGACTAGGAACCTTGTTATTTTTTTCAAATTTAATCGCTGCTTTTTAAAGTAACGTTACTTTGATTTCTAAATTTGAAATATCTTCTCCACAAAAATATAAGCTGCTGAAGTTCTAGTCTACTAAGACGATTAAACAAGTGTTTCTGAGTGACTAACTACTGAGCTCATATTATTTAAAATAATCATCGCAATAATAAACAGAACTATTAAGGACTTACAGAAAGTTACAACCAAAGTTAATTTAATAACGTATTTAAATATCAGTAAAAATGATTTTTCATTACAATTGAGAAATCATTATGAAATTCAACGATAATTTAACCTAGAAGATCAGATCCTGATAATCATGTAGCCACATATTGAGTATTCAGACAAAATTTCAAAATAATATGAAATACTAAAACTTCATTAAAACAAATATAACCTCTCAGTGCATTTAGGAAGATTTAACTTTAGCAAAGCAATCATATACGCTCTGAAAAGAAATACAGAATAAAACTGAAGAAGAGGAATTCGAATATTCATCGTCAGATTACATAGAGATAAACAAAATAAACTAACGACAGAGCGCTGATGCATGAACTATAAAGATTATGAATTTGGAAACTCACAAAGGCGCTTGGACCATTTTCCGTAACTCACCCACACGTACCATAAAATTTCCGGTCTTCTGCCTTAAATTCCTGATACATGGTCACTAGTATACAGCCGCTCTTCGCAAACGGAAGAAGCCTGAAAGTTAGGAACACTCACTGAGTCTAAATCTCTTCATGATGTTAAAGGATTTCAGAACTGGAAATTTAATTGTGATTTTTGTGATGCGTGAATTAATTATTTGTTACCTTCTGCAATTTAGAAAGTAACTGGCTCTGGGTAAATGTATTTAGAACTGTTTTCCCCGTACGGTGTAAATATGTCAGAGGAAGGTGCTTTATGCAAGCAAACAATGGATCCCTTCGAGAATTGGGTGGCATCGAAGTCATAGATGTGCATAGGAGCATGGAATGACTAGAGGCCACTTGCTCTTCGTAGAAAGAAATTGCAGAACTGGGAATTGAAGTCAGAAGAACTGAAGAGAAAGGGGAGTAAAAGGAGAAGTAAGAACACTAGAAAAGATTAATGTGTAGATATTAATAGTGAGACACAGTCCATAAGGGATTTTATCTGAAAATGAATGAAGACATATGCAGTGAAGTATAAAATTGATAGATAGATAGATATAATAAGTTTTGAGTTCTTACATTTCATTCGCTCAGTTTTCAGAAAAATATGTATTCTTTGAAAAACAAAGATCATTTTGATACACTGATTTAGATTCACAAATAGTCTGACTATTTATTAGCGTTGCTCAGACAGCACATAATTAATAAGACTGAAGAGAAAATGCGAAAGTGGAAGAATTGTAAGTTAGGTCCTCCTAGGGGTTATTAGGCTCATCGAAGCAATGAGGCATGGAAGATAAAAAGGGTAATAAACAAGACCAAAGTTAATTCTACTTTTGCAATTGAAGAAGCAAATTATTTGTCAAATCTTCAAAAAAAGAAAAGAAAGAATCGCGGAGATGTCTTGCTCATTATTTCAGAATTATTATGTAAGGAAAATGTCTTGCTTATTACACAAATTAATAAATTATTGATGAGAATATTCTAATATTTTTAAAAGAAGTCGCCTATTGTTTCAGTTTCATACTCTCCAAATTAGTTTTGTTGTAATTTATTCTTGTTGATTATTCAAAATTTGATTGAAGAAAAAAGTTTCAAATGAACGTAACAAAGACTGGGAAGAATAAATTAACCACCAAAAAGAGAATAAACATCAAAGATTTCACTGTTACTCCGAAAAGTCATTTTTTAAAATAGCAAATAATTTTTCCATTACTAAAAGACACCTCTTTGAAGGCTATCAGTTAACTCACAGACTTAAAGATAAGTATAATTGCCTCCCAATTTATTTATATAAAGAAGCAACTAAAGCCAATAAGTGAATCACCGTATGATTCAGCATTAGAGAACTGGCTCCGTCATTCCACAATTAACCGTCGTAACCTGATTAAAGAGTAAACGTATTAAAGATTATTGCATTGAATACTAAATCGGATTAAACATTGAACAGGAATAAAGATTAAACGCATTAAAGATTCAACGGGAAAGTTTTAATCGAAAGCCATCTTTATCTTCCCATCTTGGTGTGATGAAGTTAAGATCGATGAGAAAATGGAAGAAAAGATAAACATTATTTAAAAATTATTTTTCTTGAGAATTTCCACCCCATTTCCTCCTTTGACTGCCAGTTCTCTCTCCATCACGTCGGATACTACATTCAAGAAATAATAAGGCCAAGTTTTCAGGAGCCATGAATGTTATTTAATAAGGACCCCTCGTATATTTCCATAAAACAATTTGGGAAAAAAATAAGACACTAAAAAAGTTTTTTCTTATATTTAATCTTGAATAATTTAGAGCACAGTTGAAATGTGGATTAATATTATAAGTTATACTCACCCAGACCTTGTTACTTAACGAAATAAAAGAAATTCTATTCAAATGAAGGATGAAAGTGGAAAATTATTTGTGGAATACGAGTGTTAAAGCCACCAAATGGGAGCGGCCATAGTAAAAGTTAAGGTAGATGGGAGTTTAAGCTGGAGAAGATGGAGTAAGACTGCAGTTGTAAGGGCAATAAAGTCAAGTGAGAGGATGGACGTTAAGAAAGCATATAATTAGAAAATGGACGAAAAACGTTAAAACCACATAAATTAAAGGAGTATGTGAAGGGTGTATAAAATTCCAGGATTGGTTATAGCATTAGCAGGGAACAAGTGTCATTTTACAAGTAGGAATTTAATACAGGAAAAATAGATAGGTTATTAGAAATGCAGTTTCAAGACAGTACGGAACTTTGTATACAAGAATACAGAGGAAAGAATAAGATCAAAATGGAAGAGAGACAGAGAGACAGACAGAGTAATAAAAATGGGGGAAGGTGAATTTTGACTTAAAGGAATTAAAGAAGTTTTTTCTAAGGTTGTAAAAGCAGAGAAAACGGCTAAAAGGGCTAATGGACTTCATGATAAAAGGATATTATGAAAAATGCTTCTTGTAGGAGTATAGTCACTAGTTGATGGAGGGGGATTTTGAGGAATTGTTGATAGTGGAAGAAATTAATTTTTTCTCGTAAATGAAGTCTTCATTTTACCCATTCGCCTCCGTTTCCCAGTGTTAGACTCTACCAGGGAAGCTATTTTCTGTTTGTTTTTACTGACAGAATCTGTTTTTGTGTACTTTTCTCATTTCCATTACGATCATCAAGGTAACTTTCTTTACAATTATATTCAACAAGCGTCTTTTAACATTCATCATTGTCAAAAGTTTGAAAACGAGGACGAAATTTATGCCTTTTTCTTGTAATTATAACTTTTCTTGATTCTGATGCCTTGTTTTTCTGTCGATGCATTTGTTTATTTCTGAGAGATCACTGGGAGGTTCATTTGAGAAGAGAGAGAGAGAGAGAGAGAGAGAGTTTGTGATATTGAACATACACATTTTTGTTGACTTATATTTAGAGAATGTCTCGACCAACACATAAAGCTACTTCTAAATTCATGAAATATCGAGGGCGTCTCGACAGAAAATGGAATTGAGGTGGAGTAAAAGTTTTCTTTCTCTTGGATCCTAAATGTTCCCAGTAAGTGGAACGAAATGTGTGGCTTCTTCTTCAGTATGGAGAAAGGTTTCTTTGAGATGGTGTGTGGTAAATTGCTTCCTTTATGAAATTCGTCACGAATGATTCAGGTGTTTCAGCAGTATGAATGATTGTTGCGATTTCAGAGTTTTTCTTTTTTTTATCGATTCATTTTCATAAAAAGAGGGGAATACCTAAAATTAACTCATGTATTTCAGTTACTGTGAGTGTGCATTTATCATTTTTTCGTCATTTTTCTGTGTAAAGATCACTAGGTTCGCAATCTCTGACTCGTATCCCTTTCGACTCATTAATATATCTAATTATCTTTCTCTTTCATGTTTTCCATCCGTCTTTCTACCTCGTGTTCCCTCTAGTTTCAGTATTTTAAGTACTTTACCATTTATCTTCTTCAGACAAATTTCCCTGTCCGCCTTTCCAAGACTAATTTTACGTTTTCATTTATGCCCCTTTATTAATTTTGACTATGTACTCACATTTCATCATCGGAATTTACTATATATTGCATAAATGCATATTCTTACGACACTGGTTGCATACATTTACCAATTTATGTGTATTTGTATGCTTTATTCTTGCTAGTTTCGACCCGAAAAAAACTATTCCACCTCCAGCGTCCTTTGATATTTCCTCATATTCATTAACCAAAAATCTTTTTCTATTTTTCGTTTGGTAAAATTCCTCCCTCGAGTCTTCGTCCTTCCTCTTGCATTTGCTTCTTCCTTTTTCTTTCTCTGCCTTCTCCTCCTTTTCGCTTTTTCTTACCTTAGTTTCGTTTTGATATCAATCATCCAAGAGAATTTAGATCAAAAGGAAAATTCTTTCATATCTTCAAAGGAAGATTTTGTGAAAATATTGTTTGATGGTTTTATAATCAAAGGGAGTCAGTGTTTCCGCGGTAAGGAAAAATTGCAATGCACTAATATATCCGTAGTGTTCGTAAATAAAAATATAGAATGTACATAGGAAGATACTGATAGACAGATAGGTGGGCAAACACAGAAACTTGCAAATAACTACTAGCGAGAGAGAGAGAGAGAGAGAGAGAGAGAGAGAGAGAGAGAGAGAGAGAGAGAGAGAGAGAGAGAGAGAGAGAGAGAGAGAGGCGGGAGGAGAGGCTCCCCTAGGTATAAGGGAGGTTTTATTCTAAAATTTCCCATTTTGGGATTTTTGAAGCGTTTACAGATACACGATTCAAGAGACTTTCCTCTTGAGTCCATGGCCAACTGGGATCGTTCACTCTAAATTGAAACTTGGCATTTCCTTTTTAACCTTTTTTTACTGCATCTTTTTTAATTCATAGATTGTTTTATTATTATTATTATTATTATTATTATTATTATTATTATTATTATTATTATTATTATTATTATTATTATTATTCATAAGATGAACCCTATTCATAAGGAACAAACCCACAGGGCCCATTGACTTGAAGTTCAAGTTTCCAAAATATATTGTGTTCACATTAGAAAGAAGTAACAGAAGGTAATGCTAAATTAAATCATCTATTTAAAAAGAAAAAATAAATTAACAATAAATAGATAAAAATGTAAATTGATTATTAAAATGTAGATAAAATTGTATCATGGAAGTAATGCATTGCCTCTTCACTTAAACTTTTGAATTTCCAAATGCACGACATCCTCAGGGAGACTGTTCCACAGTCCAACAATATAATAAAGGAGCTCTGGAGCTGAGAAGTTCTACAGCGAGGCACATTTACTACATATTGGTGCTGCTGTTCAGCAAATCTGGTTGCTCTCGGCAGAAAAAGGGGACAAGGTATCAATTTACAATATGAAAGATCTCTGCTAAAACACAACTTATGAAAAATAAACAAACAAGAGACCATCCGTCGATGGTCAAGTCATAACTGCTAATATTAGGAAACAGAAACCTACCACCACTAACCACACTAACTAAAAGAGTTAAATCTCTGGAAAAAGCAGACATCCACACCGGAGAACAGTATTCTAGTAAAGGAAGGACAAATTACGTAAAACAGGTTGCACTGATTTTATCATTCTGATAAATATGTGAGGTTTTATGCACAATACCTAACTTTCGTGCGGCATTTGCTGAAACTTTCATTAGATGTTTATCAAAAGTAAAACGTGAGTAAAAAGTTACACTTAGAATGATTAAAGCTTCAGACTCATTTAGCAGAGTGTCATGGGTAGATGCAATAATGATGAAATATGTTGCAAAAGAAATATCTCTTTTACAAAACGTGACTGCTTCCTGTGTTTGCTCACCAGTCAGTTCCTGCTGTCAACGCGTCGTGGACAATTAGCGATTTGATGAAAACCCTTTCTTGTGGAAACGACACCGCTTGGTATCTCATGCCATGCCTTTGTAACATGGCACAATATTCGATCCACATTGCATCAGAAAATTTCATCTGGAATCTTCTATTGCGTGACCGGAAAGGGGCGGTTATTAGGAACCAATCATTGTGCAGAAAATAAAAAAACTCCTTATATGGGAATGGCGATTGTCTGTCGTCATTAGCTCCGCCCATACAGTGGTGTATAAGCTTCCAGAAGAGATTTCAAAGACAGAGATATAGACAGACAGAGGCAGAGAGGGTACTCAGAGGTCGGACAAAGCAAGGTTCCGATGGGAGTATCCCCTTCAGACGCCCCTTACTCTTCTCCATAAGATCTTGTCCTGCCCGAAACGAAGATAAGCAGCCAGCCATTCCTGCTTGTGATGAGAAGTCCCTAAGCCCTCCATGTTCGAGACGAGGTGAAGCAGCGAGCCTACAGTGACGAAGAAAAGTAGTCGTCTCTTCAGCTGAAACTCTATCCACGAAAGGATAACTCAGCAACTCACCATTTAAAGATTAAGATTGCTCTACCTTGCAACCTGTTCCCCCTATCTATAGCTCCTGAGATTTGGTTTTGTTTTTTTAGCGTTACGTTGAATGAGAGCAAAAGGGAAACAACATTTCATTGTCTTTGTAAACATGGTTGTGAATAAATGTGTTGTAGTGTTGTGAGAGTTTCTTTTTATATTCATTTAGTATATTTCAATTGCTGACGTTGAAACATTGTTGTTTAGAGTTTGAAAGAACCTGGAACGATTCTTGGATCGTGACACAGAGTAAGACCTGAAGGGGAGGATGGGGTGGGAAAATCTATAAGAGTTCTGCTAATAAATAGTGTTTTGGCTTTACTGAAGTTCAGCCTTGTACTCCACCGACTACGCCATTCACTAATCTTTTCCATGTCACGGTTGAGACTAATGGCAGCTTCATTTCTCATGAGTGGAGACGTGACTACACCTACAAGTGTTGCATCATAGACATGCTGAACAATCTTGTTTCCAGGCCAACAATGTTTGTAAGCTATTTAAAACTAAATTAAAAAGTGCACTTGGATTTGGAATTAATACTAGGATGAGCATATGCAAAGTTAAAATGCTCCTACACGCAATGGATACTTTGTCTGCTTCAGAATAAGAACTGCCTGTCATTTGTTATCATTGCAGGAATTCATGTAATGCATAAAAATACACTCGGACACATAAATAAACATGGAAAAGTTACAATCTTAGTATATTTATGTGATCTATGATCGTTATATCTTTAACTTTTACTGTACAGGCATAAGCTAAGAAGGAGACATTCAACTCCTCATAAGGACAAAAAAGATTCCTAAAAAAAATCTAACGATTTCCGTTAAAACATGATAATACTGTTGTGCAATGCTCACCTTTCCTTAATTTTATTTTTACACCTTTTACTTTATAATTAGGAAAAATGCCCATCTTTTCTTTAAGTTGACTCTCTTTCCAGATTCATTTCGAAGCAGTTTGCATCTGACAATGACACAAGGACTGGAGATTTAAGATCTCCAGCCCTTGTAATTGACCACGATTAACTATCCATTATCTCAGAAAACTGAAACAGAACCAAGTATACTGAAGTGTTCAGTTTGTTGCGCTCCTTAGCATCTGATGTTAGGTACCATGTTGTCCGTCTGAACTCACAGAAAAGAAAAAACGAAAAACTAAGTACGATTATTGAGAACGAGAAGAAAGAACAGTGAAAATAACCAAAGGCAAATGCTACTGATCTCTTCCTGAAGTTTAACAGCCAACCTCACAGACAAGGCAGCCAATTCCATTGGACTAGAATCAGGATGCAGTTGCAAATTCACCTATTGAGTCCCAAAGACGGCATAACTGTAAGCCCTCTTAGAGATGAACAGAGATTTGGTCATTTGTCCGCCAAATTATTTGAGCTGAGAAAATTTTGGTGGGATGTGCAATAGCTGGAGAAGGAGGTACTATAATGGTATATCTTAGCTATTGATAATCTACTGATGATAAGTCAAACCTCTTTTTTGGGGAATTTTGAACCCCTGACCTAGGAGTCACCTGGCCAACATCGTATGCGCTCACTCACAAGACAGAATAAAAAGAAGTGGAGCCAGATAAGCTACAGCAAACTATTTGAATCACAAGGGTCCTACTGCATTGGTATCTATGGTTTAACCAACTCCCCACCCTACCAGCAGTGAGAAAACAACTTAAATTCTCCTCCCCAAAGTCACTGCACTATTAGAAGCTAATGCCATAAGGACGAAGAAAATTTTGATCAACTGGGAATAAACTGGGTCAGATTCTTTACAGTTACTCCGTAGCTTGCAAAAAAAAAAGTTTGTGATACTAAGGCGCAACGATATTGTGAAACAATACAAAAACAAATTTTTTGTATATACTGTAAAATTACTTTGCGAAAAGTCTGAGATATTTGCTTTGTCAAAGGATTACATACGTCACAATTCCAGATAAATTTGTACCATGAAACTGGCCTCTCTATTTACATTTTTTCTCTCTCTTTTTTCCAGGAATTTTACAATCCAGATAAAGCCTTTTCAGAGGTTCCCTTTTATGTTCTCTGATAATCCTGCATCATTTACTGGAAAGTGAAAAACGAGTGGGATCATTTTTTAATTGGCAATTCATTTTCGCAAATGCCTCGTTTAGTATTTTCCTACAAAATTCAGTACGGGCGGAAGAAGTAATGATTAATTAGGAGTAAATGAATATCAATATTTACTGATGATTCTGAAAACAGATCTGCTATCAAATGTTCGCAAGCATTTCGAGTTTTCGTGATTTTTTAGTGATTAATGGTTGGGATGGTTTTTACGCCAACAGTTGGTCAACTCTGAGCTCATTTTTCTCAAACATTAATCTTCTCGAGAGGGTCATCTTATGAATACATCTGACAATTTCCATAACATTTTGTTCAATAGTTCTGGAGTTATTCTGCAAGTGTGCTGACATGAACACACATGAGAGTGATAGCACAGACACAGAGGAAAACTTGTTCTTTTCGTTACTCTAGTGGCTTTAACCCTGCACGATAATGAGTTTATGAAAAGAAATAACTAAAAACAAACAAATTACAAGTTTACACATTATAAGTAATACATAAGGCCAAAAAGCCAACGTAATTCCAATGTCATTTATGCCAACGATCTCTTTTCCCAGAATTATGACAACATGAAAAAACATGAAAATATACGGTTGCAAAAATATCGAAGGTTATTGTTGCCACTACCAAGTGTAAACCTTCCTTTGGGTGGCTGAAAGAATTTTCCCCGATGTAATTTCCTCCAGATCCTTTTAGCTCCCTAACAGCAAGAATGCCAACCCAAATTTCAGCTACTGAGAAAAAACAGGGTCGCATCTAAAATAATTTGTCAGTACTCTTTCACAAACGACGTTCTGGAGGCCAGCCGACGTATAGTATGCGTCACCTACCCACGTTTATCTTTATTTCTTAGATTCTTAAAAACCTATTGGTGTTCTTCGATGTTCTTCACAACTTTCAAGAATGAATGATCTTAAGACGCGTACTTTAGAGAGTCACTATTAAATGTTAGTTTCTGAAAATAATCTAGCTACGAATTCAAGGCCATTTATGCCAAATAAATCTTATAATGCAGTGAAAGGAGTAATATCTCTCAAATTGGTATGGTTATTAATAGTTAAAAAATCACATGGTTGTGGAGAAAACTGAACACTAATTCTAGGAACCACCATAACTGTGTAGTTTGGGAAGGACTGATTTCTGAAATTGTCAAGTTTTGTAGACTCTTTTCTTGTGCATATCATCGTACATATCTTTGGTATCCTTCGCTCATTGCAAATAGCGATAGCCAGCATCAACATCAATATACAGAGATTTTGTTAAACAAAATGAGAAACGCAATCAAGAGACCACAATCCTACATAAATGATGTTTCGAACGAAATTATGAGAGAACAGATATTCGTCTCGGAAGCTAGTGGTGGGGTACAAATGAACTGGAGTAAGAGAGAGAGAGAGAGAGAGAGAGAGAGAGAGAGAGAGAGAGAGAGAGAGAGAGAGAGAGAGAGAGAGAGAGCTTTTGTTCGTCAAATCATCAAGGTAGGATAGTGCGAGAGACAAGGGATATTACGAAAAATATTCTACTAAGACCTTGGGTGTTTCTTTAACGAATTTTGTCGATTTCAACTTGCGTATCTAAAAAATAGTAACTTGAACGTTAGCAATATATTCCTTATCTCAATTTCAGAGACCAAACTGTCTCCCTCTACTTTCCAGTAGAGGGAGACAGTTTGGTCTCTGAAATATAGCAATAACTTTCTACCTTTTAGTGTTTTTATGGGCTCCTATTATTAGATGGATTTCTGTTGTAACAGAAAATATTTCATAGTCATATATATATATACATATATAATACACACACATACACACACACACACAAACACACGTACATTCATTAATCATACACATGACAGATACTATGTATGGTGTTCCCTAAAGTCTGCAAGTGTTCAGAAATCTACGTTCTATTTTGAATATTTCATATATATCCCTTGTTTTCACAATCCATCAGGGTCCTCAAGACCTTACATAATGTAAGGTACTGATAGATCCGTACCTCAAGACCTTGCGGGAATAAATATGCAAGCAGTTGTGGTCGATTTAAAGCATTTCTAAAGATAAATGGAAAATATTTCAATAAATATAAAGATGATATCTAAGATGAAATAAGGAAATCGGTCTCCACAAATCAAAGAGAATATTCTTGAAGTAACTTAGCGAAACATTATAAGTCCTACAATTTCCAGGCCTACTAGTTTAGTGATTGTTTGCAAGAGAGCGTAGTATAAGAATATGGGAGCAGTAGAAGAGAAAAGGTTAGCCATCTGGGAGAGTAAAAATAAACAGTAATCCAACCGTCCAATCTGGAATTTGGTGACAGGGTCCCATCAGATGTGGTAAGAGAGATTACCTGGGAGTCATAACGTAAACCCTAGAAATGAGAGCAGTTGCATATATATATATATATATATATATATATATATATATATATATATATATATATATATATATATATATATATATATATATATATATATATATATATATATATATATATATATATATATAATAAACAGATAGATAGACAGATATATATATATAATATATATAGATACAGACATATATATGCATATATATATATATATATATATATATATATATATATATATATATATATATATATATATATATATATATATATATAAATTAATTAATTACAATGTGTGACTTTTACTCGATTCTTGCAAGTATGAGTTGCTTTGAGAGTTGAATCTCTTAGGAATATATGTATAGATATATACGATTATATATATTTTATATATACTGTATATTCATATATATACAAACATACATATATATATATCCATATATATACATATACATACATACATATACATATATATATATATATATATATATATATATATATATATATATATATATATATATATATATATATATATATATATATATATATATATATATATGCAACTCTCTCATTTCTAGGGTATACGTTGAAACTCCCAGGTCATCTCTTACCACATCTGATGTGTCCCTATCACCAAATTCCAGATTGGATGGTTGGATTACTGTTTGTTTTTACTCTCCCTGATGGCTAACTTTTTCTCTTCTACTGCTCCCTTATTCTTATGCTCTTCTCTGTTGAAAACAATCAGTAAACTAGTAGGTCTGAAAATTGTAGGACTTCTAATGTTTCGCTAAGTTACCTCAAGAATAATCTCTTTGATTTGTGGAGACTGAATTCTTTCTTTTATTTATCTATCTATGTATCTATCTATCTATCTATCTATATATATATATATATATATATATATATATATATATATATATATATATATATATATATATATATATATATATTTATACACACTATATATATATATATATATGTGTGTATATATATATATATATATATATATATATATATATATATATATATATATATATATATATATATATATATATATATATATATATATATATATAAATGCATATACATACATATTATATATACTGTATATATAAATACATATATATAGCGTATATATATACAGTATATATACATAATGCACATTTCTAATTTAATAAAACTCAAATAAAAGATAAATGGAAATTATTTAAATGACTTGACTGCAAAGATGATATCTTTTCACTCAAGTCATTTAGATTATTTACATGTATTTTTTAGTGTTATTAAATCAGAAATTGAATATATATATATATATATATATATATATATATATATATATATATATATATATATATATATATATATATATATATATATATATATATATATATATATATATGTTACAGGGAATATGTGTAATCAGGGATTACGCGTAATCACTAGGAATATGTGTAATGACCAATTCCCTTGGGAACATTTGATCCCCGAGGGCTAGTACTGAACATGCAAAACAGTGATTTTATCTACCCAGTGTTTTCTAGGGTTTTGCCGTGTATAACTAGCCCCTGGGATCAAATCCACTTAGGACATTTGATCACCCAGGGGCTCACTATACACGGCAAACACATTCTAAACACGGCAAAACTGGGCAGATAAATCACTGTTTTGCCGTGTTTAGTACTACGGGGATCTGATTGAGTAACATATATACATATATATATACAGTATATATAGCCTATATATGCAACTGCTCTCATTTCTAGGGTTTGCGTTATAACTCCCAGGTCATCTCTTACCACATCTGATGAGTCCTTATCATCAAATTCCAGATTGGATGGTTGGATTACTATTTTTTTTTTACTCTCCCTGATGGCTAACTGTTTCTCTTCTACTGCTCCCTTATTCTTATACTTTTCTCTCTTGCAAACAATCATTAAACTAGTAGGCCTGACAATTGTAGGACTTCTAATGTTTCGCCAAGTTACCTCAAGAATATTCTCTTTGATTTGTGGAGACCGATTTCTTTCTTTTATATATATATATGTTGTAAGGTACTCCGCCAGAGTATCCTCATCTTACGTTTGTTTACGTGGACTGAGTTTAAAACGCAGTCAGAGAAATGTAATATCATCTTCAACTCCATAGTTGTGAAATGAGTTATCGTCTTGGAAATAGTAAAGTTCTTCTGGTAGGATTTAGGCAAACTCCATAATGGGATTCTGTGTATATTCTGGATGAGGTTTTTTGTACAACAGAGTAACAATGAGTCTACACAGTATGGTTTCCCATTATGATCTATCTGAAAAACACTTATACAACTACATAGCAAGACTATCATTACAAACACACGAACACACAATGACCTCGTTCCGAAGGAATTCTCACGGTCTACGTGACAGCTCTCAGCTCCGAACAAAAAGAGGACGCTGACTTATGCTGACATACCGTCTACAAAGCAACACAATGCAAACATTCTGTTGACATGTGCGATTTGATGGCCCAGATCTGTGTCATACACAACTCCTCTCTCGTGCCCACACAGATTTATATACTTTTTCCAAGTCCGCTTAAAGCAGTACATTAATTATGATTGGATTTATGATTCCATTTTAAAACATGTCTAATTATGACATATATATATATATATATATATATATATATATATATATATATATATATATATATATATATATATATATATATATATATATATATAAAAGAAAGAAATCGGTCTCCACAAATCAAAGAGAATATTCTTGAGGTAACTTAGCGAAACATTAGAAGTCCTACAATTTTCAGACCTATTAGTTTACTGATTGTTTTCAAGAGAGAAAAGCATAAGAATAAGGGAGCAGTAGAAGAGAAGGAGTTAGCCATCACGGAGAGTAAAAACAAACAGTTATCCAACCGTCCAATCTGGAATTTGGTGATAGGGACCAATCAGATGTTGTAAGAGATGACCTGGGAGTTACAACGAATACCCTAGAAATATACTGTATATATAAATAAAAGGCGCACACACAAACACACAGACATACACAAACACACGCAAAGGTTACTCTATGTCGCATTTAGAAGAAATGAAAACAAAGAAAATGCAAGATAAAACTCAAGTTTAAGTGCCCTTAAAGATAATATAAAACGGGCATTTTAAAAGCAAAAAATGTAACTGGCCATTTCAAACCAAAGTTGGTTAAAATCCCCAGTGCCATAGAGCCCCATAATAAACAACTTGAATTTTGAAACTGGTAGATAACGAAAGAAGATATATATTTACAAATTCTTTTGGATCCAATTGAAATTTTCTGAACCAGTGTTGCGATGTAACAAAAATTGTTGTTGAATGCGTTTCAAAAAAATAGCATCTCTCTCTCTCTCTCTCTCTCTCTCTCTCTCTCTCTCTCTCTCTCTCTCTCTCTCTCTCTCTCAAGAATTTTCCAGTCCAAGGATAGGCTTCCTCCCTAACGTCCTCTTTCATGTCCTTTATCAACCAGCAGAAATTTACAGGAAAGTGAAAAACGAATAAGTTCATTTTAACGTCCTCTTTCATGTCCTTTATTCAACCAGCAGCAATTTACAGGAAAGTTAAAAAGTAAATAAGTTTTATTTTTTTTAATTGGTAAGTTCAAAGACCAAGTGAGTGAAAGGATTTCCAGCCTTTTGTGAAATGTTCTAGGATTACCTGTGGACTCATGTTTACATGTTTACGGAGTATCGTACACACATGCAAGATAACAATCCCCTAGACACCTTGGTTACTTGTGTATTTAATGAATGTTATTTAAAAATGTAATTGGATGTTTGAGAACCTTTAACCAAAAAACGGGGTAGGGAGAAATGCAAAGACGTAAATTAACTGAAATAAACAGGATATTCAAAAAGAAATCGATGCGAGAGAGTATAACTGAATACATTTTACGCATGAGACAATGAACTGTTCATCTTTGGTTACCTGCTTCGTATTTTATTATCATAGTTTTTTATTGCTTTTTTTATTTCTTCTATTTACAGTAAAACTTGGATGTATATCTTCAAATTTTTAAAATGAACAAAAGTCCCTTCATAAATTCAGGTTATTGTACAGCTGAACAGTGTGAAAATAAACACGAAAATTATTGCGGTTATTCAAAACACACTGGATGTAACACCGTATGTCCTTACGGGTGATAAATGAAAATGTATTAGTGATTGACCGCTATCAGACTAAACTATCACAATAGTCAAAGCAAAACGTGATAAATCACTGGAATTCATTGGCAAACGAAGCATTATTCATTCTAGTTTGTTTTAATCTAATTTATTTTATCTAAATTTTTTCTCATGAATGTTTGTATATGTCTCTATTTCAGTAATTATATGAAAATTAATAAAATATATCCGTGTCATGTTGATGAATACTAGTTATCAGCATATTTCAGTTCTTTGTCATGTTTCCAAAAAATATCGAAAGGTACGAATGGAATTATATTGACAGAATAAAATTTCCTTTACATGGCTCAAAAAAAAAAATTGCACACGTAATTGCTTTCCAAGCCCTTTAGCTAGCCAACGGTAAAAGAAATCTTTACCGCAATTTCAGACTCTGAGAAAAAAAATTATTGGATTTAATAGAATTTGTCTGGATCGCTCATAATACAACCCTCTTGAGACGTTTCGATTAAAAGCAGGCGTCCTTTATCCATAAGGTTCACTGATTATTCAAAGTATATTTGTGGAATACATTTTCTTACGTGATGCTCATTTTGCGTTTAAAATTGTTATCGCGGTAAATATGATTAATTAGTAGACAATTTGTAAGTGATTTTTTCTTAAATAACAGAGCAAACAAAAAAGAAAGAATTTCAGTGATCATTATTACCATTAAGCATCTGTACACACATATATGTGTGTGTGTATTTAGGTACGTATTCTTATATGTATGTATATGTATGTATTTGAAATAGCATAATGACTCGTAACTTTCCGATTCCTTAATGTTATCTACACGTCTTGAACCCACAAGGGCAATAGCCAGGGAACCCTTCTTTCCCGTGATGGGATTTGAAACCAGGCGAGATATTTAGTGAGATGCCTCTTGCCAATTAGTCCACTCAGTTACAACGTAGGATATTTCAGCTCATACATACAAATATCTGTCGAATTCGGATATATTTTATTAGAGCTGAAATAGACCCTTCCTCATTTTTGTAATGCATTGTTTTAATGGACATTGCTGTGTAGACTTAAATCATTTTAGTGTATTTTTATAGAAAATGACTCCTCGACTAGCCAATTTCCCCTGTATTTTTTTTTATACTTTTATCAACACAGTGTTGAATCCCAGTAGGAAATAAATAAGGCGGTCTTTTCCTTCTATGGTGAATTTACCACCCTTGCAGAAGTACTACTTAGTCCATTCAGCTTTGTATAAGGATATAAATCACTTTCAGCTCATACATGCATATATGTTCCTTTTCATTTGTGAACACATAGGCATTAAATGTTCAGTGGAATCATAGGGACACAAAACTTATTCAAATAAATAAAAAAAAAGTGAGGATTGCATTCGTGTTTGTTAATTCCTTCTGGTTTCCAATTCAAAATTACTTATAGGCAGGTATAAAATATCTGAAATAGTTATGAAATATTTAAAATAGTATATAAAATTACTGAGATGTTGTAAGAAATACTTAAAATGGTATTGTAATCACGCGTCAAGTAAAAATCAGCCTGTTTTATTTCCATGATGGAAGAACACCCGTTACTAACAATATCCATATTTGAATTTTATTTTATGCTGTTGATCTCTTTATCTAAAATTTTTCTTCTCTCTTTTTCTGGTAATTTTCCAGTCCAAAGAAACCGTTTCCCGATACTGACTTTCATGTCCGTTGTAACATAGCGTCATTTACTGGAAAGTGAAAAATAATTGGTAACATTTCAATTGTTAATTCATTTTTGGAAATGCTTCATTTTATATTTGACTGGATGACTCCATACGAGTGGTAAAAAATTTGTTCATTAAGAGTATAGGAATGTTATAATTTTTAGTACAGGCTTTGATAAAATTTACTGGTCATCAAATGTTAGATGACATTTTGCACATAATCATATTTTTGACTCGTATACTTATTTGAAATCCCTTCTAAAAGAATGTCGTTCGCGCCTGTTTTTTTTTAAAGAAGAAATTAAAGGTCAATAGTTAAGTAAAGACAAATTGAGCATGATGTCCAATGAAAAAATTCCGATGCTAGAGTAAGGAATTCAATCAGTTGACGCAAGGTTTAGCGTTTTCCAGCTGATTTTCTTTTTGTTGTCTCTTTATTCTCTTTATTTCCTATTGCTTTTTGTTTGTTGAAGAATTCGAATATTAAGTTTTCGAAATATAACATTTTGCATTCCTGTGAAAATCTAACTGAATAAAAGTGCACTGGTAGTAATGGGTAGCTACTGGAAACGTGTTAGAACTTACCAAAGTCTTAGCACTGGATAATTATTCTTACCATCTTTTATGATGACAGTGACATGATTTTGTGTTCTGAGATGTCCTCCTCTTACGTTTCCTTTGAAAATATATTCTTTTGAGGTTTCCTTTTTTTTAATAGTTCCAAAGATCGTTTCGAGATCGACTAATCACGTCGCAATGGAGATGATTAGTGTAAACATAAGAAACGTGCATACCCCGATGATGAGATCATAATTGGAACCACAAGAGATGAAAGAATTCTCCGTGAGTCAACGGAGGGAGGAAATACTGGAGTCAGTGGGAGAGAGAGAGAGAGAGAGAGAGAGAGAGAGAGAGAGAGAGAGAGAGAGAGAGAGAGAACTAATGAATATCTGATGTCTGCTTCCACCCCTTTGGAGTGATGATTATCGTGCGGAGTCCTTCCTATTATTAATTATGAAATAATGGAATATAGGTTGCCTTATTCTCCTTCGCTCCACCGCCAGCTGTGACCCATTACACTCGACTGAACACCAGGTATATAATTCACTTAATATGTCAGAGAATTTAAGCGAAAGTGCTCAGATCTTTCGGTTAGCACAGGTTTCGAACCCGGGGCCTCTCGTTATTGCTTCCACCAAGAAAGAGAGAGAGAAAGGGGAGAGAAAGAAAACGAAATTTTCAGAAAATAAGAGGAATCGTGAATGAGAAGCAACAAAAAAATGAAGTAGATGAGGGAAGAAAAAAGATAAGAGACGGGATAAAGAAAAGAAAACGTCACCTGAATAGAAATGAGCTGTAAAAAAAAAACCATTAATTATTCAGAAACTTCGCCTTTGAGAAGCCTCAGGAGATTCCTGCAGCAATTAAAACTTCAAAATCCAGATTAGAATAAACTTAGTAACTTAGGTGTTACGAAGAAGTTCTAAATCACCATCGCGATTTTAAATTTCGCCTTTTTTTTTTTTTTTTTTTTGCGGTGTTAGTGCGCCTTGACTTCCCACGTCCGGTGTTCCGCAGGACAGCGTTCTTGGGCCGATTTTGTTGCTACTTTGACTCTTTACATATTTGTGGGGATAAAATTGATAAAGTACAATAGTAAAGTGATACCAATTTTGTTGTTCGTATCCGTTCTTTTCTCATGTGAATCGTATTAGATGACAGTCTAAATGTGTAGATGTATATCAGATTAATGAAGGTTGAATTAAATGACCCCTGAGGATCATTTCCAGTAGAATTAAGGCCTTGTGGTCAGCTAAAGTCATTTAATACGTGTAATCCATATCTCAAGAATGTGATTTTATTTACGCGACTTGAATTCAAAAATTCTCTTGGAGGGTTTCCATAATTCAACTATTGCTTTGCTAACAACTCTTTGAGGGGCTAAGAAACACAACTCCTTTCATGGTTTTATTTTGCTCGTTTTGTCTTTTCTGATTCTGTTTCACCCATTTTCAATCATTTCTGTTGAATCTTGCTATCAAGAGCAAGCTAAATTAGTGAAGAAGATTAATGATTTTCGGGCAGCATCGTTTACATGGCGATATAAGCTTAAAATTGGTATAAAAGTTGTCCCTAGGTCACTTTTTAAGAAAAAAGTTATCGTTGCCAAGCTTTATTATGACGGCCATTTTTGCGAGACTACCGCCAGTACATGGTAAAACGGCAATAAACTTTAAAGCAGCTTCGTTTTTACATCTTGGTGTCAAATAAAATCGTACCTGACCTTCCATATCCCGAGTGAAATCATACCTGACCTCCCTTATCCTCAATAAGATAAAACCTGACCTTCCTGATCCCAGTCATACTTTAATGTGACCTTCCGAGTCAAAGACTTCCACGTAATCTGTCTCCCCTTCGAAACATCGTCTAAAAAATCATCTGCCTTCCTAATTAACATTCACTTTCAGCTTCGAGCAGTTCAGCGAACAAAGGACTGGGATCAGCAACAGGTGTCAGTCTCATATTCGACGTTTTATTACTCTCTGGGATGATATTCTGAATGAAAAGCGCAAAAGAATGATTAACAGCCGATAAGATGAAAATTAATATCAATGCATACAACATTTACCTGTAATATTAGAGGTAAGAATTCCAATGCTATTTGTGCACTCGTACCGAGAGTATGTACGTATACACACGCATGCCATACATAACTACTTTTACGTGTTTGCGTTTCGGTGCTGCAAACTCGGTGAAAAACACCAGACGTGGCATGATAAAACTCTAACGTTGGTTAGCGTGGCCATTAAATGCATTTTTTTTTCACCGCTGAATGAAGCTATATCCGCAGTTAAAGGGCAGATGAAAAAGAAATAAAAACGATCATAAATTCTGAGGAGAAATTTCGGCATTATTAATGTATATACGAAACCCAGCGGCGGTAGGAAAGGCGGAAGCAAACGAGAACGTTAATTAGTCGCAGAAGGAACTCTCCGGATTGAATTTCGCTCGGAATAACCTCTCCTGCAGTTTTCGTATGTATTCATTTTCTATCTTATTTTTTTAGTGATTTCAGAGAACATGATGCCAAGTCCTTTTTCAGCTCTTCCGGATCTGCTCTCGTCCCGTTGACAGAACTCAAGCGAGGACGACGAATGGGATCAAAGTTGGGGATGGCAATTATGGCTCGGAAATGTTGATGATGGAAATTCGCGTTTCTCTGGACTTTTGCCGACTGTTGCGTGCAATAATACCCGAACGGAGCAAATTATACAACCCCAAATTCAAGTTAGTTTGGGAAGTTAGCTCACTGTTTACTCATTTTTTTATATATGTATAAAATACGTGATATTATCCGCTGAGCAAAACAGTAGAAGAAATTTTCTACGTGGAAATAAATGGCAAAAACTAAGATTTCCTTTAATTCCATTCTGATTTCAAATGGATAGAACTCATGCTAATTTTCAAAGAGGAGTGGAACTGAGGTGATTCCTGGAATATCTACAAACGACAGTGCCCTCAAAATAATACTGTCCTGCAGATTTTTAAAACTATATACTTTTGAAAATTATTTATCACCAAGACAGTTTTTTAATGCCATTATCAGTCACTATTATTGTAATATCGAAATATATGAGAGACCTGTTGGATTTTCTGCTAGTGGTAAGAATATTTTCGATATTCATTTTACTTCTGCAGATATGCTATATAAATTTTTATTTCCCATTAGATGGGGATTACACCTTAAGGCTTTATCATTCCGTGTCTAATTACCAGGTACCTAATTCCTAATGTGGAATTTTAATATAATTTGGCCTAAACTACCTGTCTCTCACTATTAAGATAGACTGAAAAGTTTTTGTTTTTACGCTTATTCAAAAATATCCAAAACTTTTACCCGGTATTCTGTACATCAACACCAGTTATTAGTTCAAAGATGCAATTGCTTGTCCACCCATCTAGATACCAATTAACTCTTTTTGTATTTCATTCAGACATTGTCGTATAACTGTTATTTTATATCTGTGTGAGCGTGTGAGAAATTATATGATTGCTAACAATTAACTGATGTCCATCACTACTGGAAAGTCTTTTAAAAACATACAGTAATAGTATGGTGAATAATACATATAAAAATAATTTTGACCCCATTACGCTAAATGAGGAAAGAACGGGATAATAAATAACGAGCGATATCCCTGCGCGATCTTCATCTTACTGAAAACATACGAGCTCTAATGTGCCCTAAAAGTTACAAGTTAAAAACTGCGAACTTTGAAAAGAGATTATTTTGATTGCATATCAAATTTCAACCATTTTTAGCTCTGCAAATATTTCTTAACGCAGAATATTTGCATTACATGTCATTAAAGATTATATATTCATTACCTGTTTCTTGATACAAATCAGTTTGAGGATGCTACGTTCTTAGTATTGCTCGATGTTAGGTGGATATAATTTCTGAGATTACTAAATTTATGTGAGGTAAATTTATTTCGTAAAGGACGATATATTATATATATATATATATATATATATATATATATATATATATATATATATATATATATATATATATATATATATTGATTTATGAAAGCAAGAGAGTCATTATTCCAAAAGCACTGTTCCTCTAATATTTCCTTCTTTTACAACTGATCGTTGATTTGAGAATTAAAAATTAATTCTGGGTAATTTCTATCGCAATACCTGATCATCATATACACTTAGCTGTGTGTGCGAACTAAATCATATTTGCTGATACAGTGCTTCAGTACAGAAAGCAATTTCATATTTGTATTGCCCACGATAAAAATGAACATTAAGGTTTTATTGCAAAAGCTGGTAAATTTTATGCGGATGTAAATTACTGGATGACTCCGAAGTTCAAGATAAAATAATGGGCTAGAGACTGGGAAACACAAATGATTCATCTCAAATGTAATAACCATCACAGGAAGGAGAGTGTTTCCTAGAACGTGAAGGGGAGGAATGAGGAGTAAATAAACAGCGATTTGGATGTTTTGGAGTAAACTGTATTTTGACCATCAATAGATCTCCCGTTTCCAGAATTACTTTTTGCTTGTTGTTAGAAGAATTAACTACACAATTTAAAGGCGTGCCACTAACGGGTAGATCTGTGCACTAGCTAATCATGGAATACTTACAAAACAAAAATAATCCCATCCCAAGGTCCCAAGGATTTCATATCCAAAGATCCAAGTATTATTTAATTCTCCTGCGAAAGCTGCGTGTTCTACTGCAATACTTCTTGTATAGGCGTAAACATGCGTTATTATTATTATTATTATTATTATTATTATTATTATTATTATTATTATTATTATTATTATTATTATTATTATTATTATTATTCAGAAGATGAAACCTATTCGTATGGAACAAGCACACAAAGCTTCCAAACAATTTGGTGTTCATTTCAAAGAAGTACCTGAGGGTAATGGGAGATACAGAATGATGAGATCAGTTATTAGAAAAGAAAGAAATAAATTAACACATTAATGAATAAAAGATAAAAATGTAAGTAAATGATACAATACACAAATATGCACTTTTATACAAATATGTTTACACATATAATGAAAGCAAAAGAATTTGAATATCTTTAATCCGATTTTCTGGTTTTAGTCACTTCTTTTGTAAGTGAGACTTGGCCTTGGGGATATCTTTTCCCAAGAATAAAAATTCGGGCATGCCAACCCCTTTAATGTAGCCCCAGGTGGATTTGTGAGATATACAGCTCATTATAGAACCCTTCCCTCATTGCAACCAAGTTCATAAACTTCTAAAGAGAGAGAGAGAGAGAGAGAGAGAGAGAGAGAGAGAGAGAGAGAGAGAGAGAGAGAGAGAGAATGTTATTCCCTCATTTTTGAAAATACAATATTTTCCATCCTGGGTCTCCTATTCTCATTTCCGTTCGAAAGTAACAAGCTTAGAAACTGCAAAAATAAGACTATCATTCAACTTTTATCTAAAACGAAACATAATAAAATGCAGTTTTTAGTAAAACCGTGCAAGAAGCATTTTTGATAAGTAAAACTATGTTGGATTTAACCGCATTAAAGAAAGTTCAGTCTCAAGTAATTTCCATAGATCAGTATAACATGAGGCAAGGAACAGATGTGAGTTCGAAAGCTCCTGTTTTTTTTATATTTATTCACAAAAAGTCGGTTTTCTACAACGAATTTTTTCTTAACCATTCAAAACAAACACGAAGAATGTGTTTCCTGTGTGCAACGTCAAGTTGCATATTCTAATATGGCACATACAGGTTAGCAGAACTAGGGAAAGAATTATAAATAATTCCAGTCTTCACACTTATTCAATCTGCAGTAAAAATACAGGAATACAAAAGTTTTATAAGAAGAGACTAACAAAGATCCATATACCAAGGTCTCTTTAATGCAACACAAAATAAATAGTAACGATAATATTAGAGGGAGTCTGAGAATAAAGAAAACCAAATTAAGAAACATCTAATCTGTTGTAATATCTCTTCTCCCCGATTGAGATAAGGCGATCCTGAAATGAGATAAGGGGAAAGGGAAGATGGTTTCATGACTAATCCTTAATTACTAGCGTAGATTAAATTACATACATCAAACGGAATAATTTATTCATTAAAGCTCAGACAATGCATTACTGACCAATTGATAACACTATAGAAAATTTAATCAAGAAAAATATTTAGTTTGCTTGTCGCTGTCCACAAAATATGTAATTTATCTTTATTTATTTACACTTGTATCAGGTCCTTCAGAAAAAAAGATTTTTTCAGTTACGCCGTATTTAAAATTTATCAGGCTAGTTATTTTTCAATTTCTTGTTCAAGGTGTTGTGATAGTGAAACGTGGATCCCAATATGCGTAGACTTTCTGAGCCATGCAAAGAAACAGTTTATTAATAGATGCCGATACGTTGACAGTTATAAGATTCTTTTCCTTTATTTTTTTAGCGCATCAAGACAGGTGTGGATGCCGAGTACTATAATGAAAAAAAAATTATCTGACTTCTCAAATGTTAGTGCAGCTACATCTTGAAAAGAGGGGAGCTGAATAATTTTAAATAAGCAAGAAAATGAAGAGAACACCTCGTTCTGGAAGTGAAAGGTATGATGATCGGTCGAGCCTGTGAACTCGGCCAAAGATACCATCTTGCTTGTTATTCATTAGGACACTTACTTCTATTAATGGAAGAAAACATATTATTACTGGGGAAAATTACGGAAAGTTATAGGGAAGACTTCAAATGCGTGTACTCAAAAGATACTTAACCGTTCAGGGTTAAGACAGACAGACAGACGGACGGAGAAAGAGAGAAAACTTCAATTTTCCATAAAATTTTCCGAACAGGAAAATAATCGATAGATGGAATTGGAGCTGATGAAAAATACTACATTAAAACGCAGTTTAAATGCTTAATCCGGACGGATTTACCGAGAATTTAGAGTGTTATCTATCCTTTGAATCTTCCGTGGCTATTTTTCATTTGCTTTTTATGTTGATCGTGGTTAAACCCCTGTGATAACATCCTGCGCAATCCATTTCTATCCGATTCATCGGGTTTTGATGAGACTGAAAAACATACACATTTACAGGTCCCGTAATGTATTTCGGTACACTTCGCGGTGAGCTAAGGATGAGGAAACAACTGGCAACTCCACGGAGTAGTGGCTAATGCCCCGGTGTAGAACCAACACGGTGTTGGCAACACTGCCTGTGGAACTAAAGGCGCTAAACAATTGAAGAACGTTTGTCAAATGAGCGTGATGATAATCGAGGAACTTTTTTCTGTGCATAACGCATAATACGCTAAACTTTGAAACATATTCTCATAACTAAAGTATCAAAAATCTTAATATCGTGACGTGGCTATAACTTTCTCTCTCTCTCTCTCTCTCTCTCTCTCTCTCTCTCTCTCTCTCTCTCTCTCTCTTCATAACTTTTGGAAAAAGTGTATTCCTTTCTTCCTTTGCTTGGTTGACCCCTTTCGGTAAGTCATTCCTTTGTTGATTAGTTCTTGTTGCTATTGAATCAGTTTCTTTGGGTATGCTATTGTCATGTTGATATTGGTGTCATACAGATGTCATATGGAGGGAAATAATCCATGCGATGATGAAATACCGTTTCTGATGATCTAGTTCCTGCCTTCATAACGACACGAATATATCGCTGGCGTCGTGTGTGTGCATGTTTCTGGTTGTCAGAGGCTTCGGAGGGTGAATTGTAAATCAACTTGAGAAGTCATCTCATATCTGTGACTGCGTTATTGTTATTACATATTACTTTGAGGATTACAGTTCCACACCAGTTATTTTTAACATTCATTTTATTTTAATCAACTCCTCTATCAAAGATTTTCTTATAGAGTCACGTAGTAAATTAATAAATTGTACTCATTCGGTCTTCACACAAAGTCAGATAAATAGAAGTATCATTATAGGTTAAAAATGAGCGCAATGAGGTAAATTAATTTTTTTTTTTTTTACACAAGTCAAATACATAGTTAGCTTTTTGGTCTTAGATGCATCATAGTTGTATAAAATTTCAGAGCTCCTTCGTTGTACTCCCCACTCTGTTGCAGCATAGTGCATAATCTGCTATGAGGTCCGTTCTTCTTGGGAACCCAGTCATTCTCTGTCACGACAGAATAGGACGTCGGTATCTCTCTGTTCTTCAAATCACCGTTTAACAATATTGGCTTGGTGAACAGTACAGTTGTCAAATATTATATAATGCGCTCTAGGTCCGGGAGGACAGATGGACATACTTTTGGAAACATCACCTTCTCCAGTATTTCTAGATATTTCTTCCTGGTGAGCCTGCCGTCTATCATAGTTTGCAGTCGCATACCTCAGAGGTGAATTTATCTCTAAGAGTTACACGTAACATGACCGCTCCTCATACTTGGTTTGGAAATAGAGCGTATGATTAACTGATTGTTATCAAAGTGAGATTTACTACATATGAACTTTTTTTTAATTTTATTACAAAGAGTTTAATTTACGGGTTTTGCACCACGACCCAGAGATTTTTTGCCTTTGCAAATTATTTTTTTTTTTACAAAGACGTTTTAATCTTATTTTTTTTCCTTAGAAAGGCACTAACTTACGGTTTTTGCATCATGCCATAGGTTTCCTTTGGAAGTTTTTTTTTTTTTACAACGGCATTAACTTACTGGTTTATAGGCCACGCCAGAGGTTTCCTCTGTAAACTGGTTTTTTTTTTTTTTTTTTACGGGTACAACTTCAGGCACCAGAGGTTTTAAACGTCGCGCCATGGTTTTTTACGACGTTGCCTTTTTTTTTTTTTTTTTACAAAGACATTAACTTACGTGGTTTTATGCCGCGCCAGTATTTTCTCTGTGATTTTTTTTCTATTTTTTTTTTTTTCTTACAAAGGCATTAACATACAGGTTTTTACACTATGCCAGAGGTTGCCTTTTTGAGTTTTTTTTACAAAGGAATTAACTTGTTTTAAATTTTTTTCTTACAAACCCTTAATTTACCGGCTTTTATACCACGCCAGAGGTTGCATTTGCAAGTTTTTTTCCCGAAGGCATTAACTTTGTGAATTTTTTAAATATTTCCTTTCACTTACAAAGACAGTAACTTATGGGGTTTTATGTCCCACCAGAGGTTACCGTTGCTAGCTTTTTATTTTACAAAAGCGTTAACTTACGGAACTTTACGCCGTGCCAGTGGTTTCTTTTTTTTTGTTTTAATTTTTTTTTCTTCAAGAGCATTAACTTACGGGGTTTTAGCCCAGGCCAGAGGTTGCCTTTGTATTTTTTTTTTTATAGAGGCATTAATTTACGGAGTTTTAAGCCACGCCAGAGGTAGCCTCTGTAATTTTTTTTTTTATAGAGGCATTAACTTACGGAGTTTTAAGCCACCCCAGAGGTAGCCTCTGTAATTTTTTTTTATAGGGGCATTAACTTACGGAGTTTTAAGCCTCGCCAGAGGTTGCCTCTTTAATTTTGTTTAAAGAGGCATTAACTTACGGGGTTTTACGCCAGGCCAGAGATTGCCTCTGTAATTTTTTTATAGAGACATTAACTTACGGAGTTTTAAGCCACGCCAGAGGTAGCCTCTGTATTTTTTTTAAAGAGGCATTAACTTACGGGGTTTTACGCCACGCCAGAGGTTGCCTCTGTAATTTTTTTTTATAGAGGCATTAACTTACGGGGTTTACCCCATGCCAGAGGTTGCCTCTGTAATTTTTTTTATGGAGGCATTAACTTACGGGGTTTTACGCCACCCCAGAGGTTGCCTCTGTAATTTTTTTTATAGAGGCATTAACTTACGGAGTTTTACGCCACGCCAGAGGTTGCCTTTGCAATTTTTTTTTATAGAGACTAACTTACGGGGTTTTACGCCACGGCAGAGGTTGCCTCTGTAATTTTTTTATAGAGGCATTAACTTACGGGGTTTTACGCCATGCCAGAGGTTGCCTCTGTAATTTTTTTTATAAAGACATTAACTTACGGGGTTTTACGCCACGCCAGAGGTTGCCTCTGTAATTTTTTTATAGAGACATTAACTTACGGGGTTTTACGCCACGCCAGAGGTTGCCTCTGTAATTTTCTTTATAGAGACATTAACTTACGGGGTTTTACGCCACGCCAGAGGTTCCCTCTGTAATTCTTTTTTATAGAGGAATTAACTTACGGGGTTTTACGCCACGCCAGAGACTGCCTCTGTAATTTTTTATAGAGGCATTTTTTTTATAGTGGAATTAACTTACGGGGTTTACGGGGCCACGCCAGAGGTTGCCTCTGTAATTTTTTTTTATAGAGACATTAACTTACGGGGTTTTACGCCACGCCAGAGGTTGCCTCTGTAATTTTTTATTTATAGAGACATTAACTTACGGGGTTTTACGCCACGGCAGAGGTTGCCGCCAGAGATTCTGTAATTTTTTTTTTTTTATAGAGACATTAACTTACGGGGTTTACGGGGCCACGCCAGAGGTTGCCTCTGTAAGTTTTTTTTTTTTATAGAGGCATTAACTTACGGGGTTTTACGCCACGCCAGAAATTGCCTCTGTAATTTTTTTTATAGAGGCATTAACTTACGGGGTTTTACGCCACGCCAGAGGTTGCCTCTGTAATTTTTTTTATAGAGGCATTAACTTACGGGGTTTTACGCCACGCCAGAGGTGGCCTCTGTAATTTTTTTATAGAGACATTAACTTACGGGGTTTTACCCCACGCCAGAGGTTGCCTCTGTAATTTTTTTTTTTATAGAGACATTAACTTACGGGGTTTTACGCCACGCCAGAGGTTGCCTCTGTAATTTTTTTTTTATAGAGACATTAACTTACGGGGTTTTACGCCACGCCAGAGGTTGCCTCTGTAATTTTTTTATAGAGGCATTAACTTACGGGGTTTTACGCCACGCCAGAGGTTGCCTCTGTAATTTTTTTATGGAAGCATTAACTTACGGGGTTTTATGTCACGCCAGAGGTTGCCTCTGTAATTTTTATTCTACAAAAGCATTAACTTGCGAGTTTTACTCCGCGCTAGAGGTTGTCACTTCTTACAAACGCATTTTCCTAAGGGTTTTATGCCTTGCCAGAGGATGGCTTTCTATTTCTTGAGGTGGGAAGGGTTCCATTTTACTTCGCCTTAGAAATTGCTTTTGGATTGTATTTATTTTGAAATTTGGATTTTAATATAATCCATTATTAGCTGAAGCAGCTCTTTGTTTCAAATGTCTTGTGGAGTATGCAATCCAAAAGCTGTATTTTAGTGAACTGACTCTTTGCTAATTCTTTCTCTTTTTCTTCATTGTCAATTATCAGTTCTTCGATCATCCTCAATACCTCTTCTTCCCTCCGTTGCTATCTTCCCGCATCTTCCGATTCTCAAACTCTACTTCCTCTTTTTCGTAGATTGTCCTTCACTGAACAAGTTCTGCTTTCTTGCAGTTCAAAGGGAACACCGAATTTTTTTCTTTAAATGGAATGCTCTTTCTCCTGAATGGATGGTTCTTTCTCACTTTTGAATGCTTATCTTTCGTTATCAAGCTTTACTCTTACATCCTCTTACATCTGGGTTTTAATTTGATTCTCTCGGACTTTGCTGAGGACATGCATGTGACCGTTCAGATGCGCTTTCAGGATCAAATCTTCTCTGCGAGTCCCGAGGATTTTCTTCTGTTTTCGCCGTACTGCGCTGCAAAGCATGGGCTGTTTACAACACTAACACCAAACAGTCTAAAACTTAGATTTGCCATTGTTACTTTGTACTCAGTGCCTTTCTTAAGTCTAGTTTTGAAATAAATCACATTGTTTCTGGGACTTCCGAAAGCTTCAAGACGATCTCCAAGTTCTGTAGCCTTTGGATTTGTTGCAAAACACTAAAGTTGAAAGCCAGGCGGAGATGGAACCGGATTTGGTCCTTACAGGAAACGAATGGCTTTGAAACTTCTTCGAGGGAAGCCCACATTTTTCAGATCACTCTCCCATTCCATGAAGGGAAGCGGATCCGACAGGAATCCTTCTTCCGAGTTATTAGTCTATCTTTGGGGATGAAGCTGCCTGCACTAAGTTACATCATTCACGGTTGTTTCATATACACATGTTTATATGGGAAAACATTATCCGCATTCCATGAATTATCCAAAGAATCTATTCAGGTCGTCTTCAAAACGTAAAGTGTTGATCCCAGCTTCAATTTTCATAATTTCTTACGTGTAGTCACTTTTGCAAGTTCGTCTCTGCAGCTTATCGCCAGGCTTTATGCTGCCTGCAAAGTTTTTTGGTTTCACGGGACATATATAGCAAGTTACTCATTATTGTTGGGAAATTCGTCGTACTGTCCATGCGTTTTTTTTTTTTTTTTAAATTATATTCCGAAACTAGAGATATTTCCTAGTTTTCTCTTTGGTTGGTGATCACATGTTTTATATATTATATATATATATATATATATATATATATATATATATATATATATATATATATATATATATATATATATATATATATATATATATATATATATATATATATATATATATATATATATATATATATATATTTATATATATATATATATATACATATATATATTAAATATATACATACATATAATAATTATATACATATGTATATATTCATATATGTATAATAATTATATATGAATGTATGTATATATAAATATATATATATATACTATATATATATACATATATATATATACATATATATATAATATATATATATATATTATTACAGATTGGGTCTCTTTGTGAGACTGCAAGGGGGTTTTTCTGAATTTTTACTGCCAGAGGGGCCAAAAAGAACAACAAGCTGTAACCAAAGAGAAAGGATAATTGAAGAAATTACCTTGACTTTATCATTGGTTAATAAGGGATTGAAAGGTCACCATGTGGAATGAGTATCTAGTTACGTTAACTGAATTTATTTACAAAAGAATAATCAAAAGGTAATCTGAAAGGCTGATGATACAGCAATTAAGAACAGATAATGGGGAAAATCAGTTGGTGAGCGCAGCAAATATCTGTATCTGACGAGGTTACTTTGTCTTGAATCTTGATCAACGGGACAAATTAATGCGCCGGACTGATATGGCAGGGTACTTGCGGGATTGGATTCACAAGGCGGTGGTTCGACTGAGCAGAGCGTGGCAGAACTCCTGGAAAAAAACCAGGATTAGCGATCTAGTACAAAGAATTTCTCTCACATGAAAATTATGCACTATGGAGGCCTTGATCACTTGAATTACTTAAATTAATTAGTCCTTAGTTAACACTACGGAGGGAGTAATTAAATACTGATCACTGAATTGAATTAGATGGGTCTCAACGCAAGTCATGATGGCGAATCGCCGGACTGATTGGTTCGTAGGTTGACTTAACAAAAGAAATGGAAAAGAATTTCACGGAGAGAAAGAAGCTGGCTTATTGACTAATTGCGGTCGACGTACCTGGTGCCTGTAGATGGTTTGCGCTTAACATGTAAGGGCTCGGCCCATCAACTTGGTTAGTCGTCAACAGTGGAAGAGGTGGAAAGGCGCGACCTTACACGTTACTGGTTTTGAGCGGAGTGCGTGGGAGTGAGAGTCCAGGGTGCGCTCCTCCAAGTTGTTTTCGTTCGGATCGTAGGCCTCGGCCAATCTGCAAAAGTCACACAGCCAGCAAAGAGGGTGGAGAGAAATAGGTCTTACGGTTAAGTACTTAGTGGTTAAGTTCCTAGCTACCACACAGCCTGGATTTGCCTATGTCACTAGTAGATGGGTTCAGCTGCTGGAAACGTGATCGGGGTCCGTCAAAAGGGGTTCCATTTTCCTCACTTCCGCTCAGGTGAAGTGGGGAACACTCTTTCTTAGTTCAAAATAAGCGTTGACCTACCTTCCCGCCAAGACATCGGGTCTACCAGTCAAATGAGAAGTGTTTTTATTCACAAATTCTAAATATTTCCTAGCTGGCTACTAGGTAGGAATGAAAATACGTGAAAATATATATATGCATATATATATATGTGTGTCTGTGTGTGTATGCATATATTTGTTATCTCAAACTCCTATTCCTACTAGACGAGATGGCTGCTGGAGACGCTGCCTTTCCTCTTTTCAGCAAATCTTTACAAGGAACGAGGCTACAAGCTTCACATCTCCACCCCTCTCTTTCTCTGAGTGTACAAATAGCCGCCCATAAGCCCAGCCCTATCGATTTTTTTACTTGTGGAATTTTCGATGTGAAGAAAATACTTTGTAAATCTTTTACCCATGCTTACAATCATTACCGATTTTTCAGGAGCTTGTTCGTTTGGGGATGCATCTTAGACGCAAGTGCATTCGCATTTATGAAGTTTTGTCATGCGTCTGTATGCATGAATAGCCTGGAAATGTTAGAAATCAAGAGAAATTCTTTTACGGAATGAGAAAGATGCTCACTTGGCTAGATTGACTGGATACAGGTGTCGTGTATCTGCCTCTGGACATTCGATTCCCCGTAAACGACTCCCATTGCGATGTGAGACAGACGTCATTTGTTTTGTCAGGCTACTTTTCCCTATATTTTTCTTTTTCTCTCTTTCTTTCTTTTTTCCCTAGGAATTCGTTTATTCTTTCTATCATTCCAGGTGCTTTCCTTTTAAATTTCAACGAAAACATTGTTCTCATTATATATATATATATATATATATATATATATATATATATATATATATATATATATATATATATATATATATATATATATTCATATATATATCATGTGAACATGTACATATATATATATATATATATATATATATATATATATATATATATATATATATATATAGAACATATATGAATATATATATATATATATATATATATATATATATATATATATATATATATATATATATATATATATATATATATATATATATATATATATATATATATATATATATATATATATATATATATATATATATATTATATATATAATATATATATTCATGTGTGTATATATATTCATATGAATATATATGTGTATATATATATATCATACGTGTACATATATATTCATATGTGTGTGCATATATATACATACATATATATCATTCTCGAGGTCCAAGTATGAGACATACTGCATTTTCCGTTGTACTTACGATAAGTAACGTTATACCCCTGCTGAAAAAATCCAAAGAATAGGTTCTTAAGAGGAATGTACATGTCAATTCTTCTTGGGAGGGAAGAAGGAAGGGTAAGAAAGAATGAAATTGACAAGTGGCAGAAGTCTTGGAACGAAAGTCTTTAATGTCAAAGAACTGCGAAAGTTTGTTCATGATTAAGTAGAATGGATCAGCATCAGTAAAAAAAAAACGTAAAAAATGCGCCGAAGTTTCTTCCGCGCAATCGAGTTTTCAGTACAGCGTATGAAGCGTCAGTGTCACGATCTTGTTGTAACTGTTTTCGATTGACCTCATTACGAGCCTCTCGATGTGCTACAGCATGAAACTCTCAGCAACGACCGGACAGCGCTCAGTTGCTCCCCAGATGCGGTCAAGTGAAGGTGCGTTGGAGAAGCCTCCGGAATTGGCTCAGCGGTGCCAGACGCAATATCCATGACTAACTTTAACCTTAAATAAAATAAAAACTACTGAGGCTAGAGGGCTGCAATTTGGTATGTTTGATGATTGGAGGTGGATGATCAACATACCAATTTTCAGCCCTCTAGCCTCCGTAGTTTTTTAAGATATGAGTGTGGACAGAAAAGTGCTGACGGACAGATCGGGCCATCTCAGTAGTTTTCTTTTACAGAAAACCAAAAGGAGTCATCTTTATAAGTTTGTAAAGTGAATGTGAACGTCTCTTTCAGGATCCGTTCTTGGTCTGAATGTTTGTATACAACAAAATAAGTTAAGTATATCTTGAACAGTTATCTTCATTTCATTAGACTTTTTACGTAAGAACCTTTTTTAGCAAGATGTTAATCCGAAACACATTATAGCGAGGAATGAATTTCTATCACCAGAAATAAACTAACTCTTCATTGGAATTAACCATCGAGCGACAGTCTCAACCGAGTCGGCCAACAAAGGGCTTTCAGGAACAGTTATCTTCATTTCATCTCTTTGTAAGACTTTTTTATGCAGATGTTAATGAACTGGACTACCCAACTCCCTCTTATAACCTTCTCAGTCCAATTCGCTTATTAAGACTAGTCCCAAAGGAAATACACCCCTTAGGAAGATAGTGTCGTCAGTGAACCTCACGCGGGGCACTGTAGGCATTACTTTAGGTTCTTTGCAGTGTCCCATCGCCCCCTAACTGTAACCCCTTTCATTTCTTTGCTCTACTTCCGTTCATATTTTCTTTCTGCCATCTTACTTTCTACCCTCTCCTAACCATCGTTCCATAGTGCAACTACGAAGTTTTCCTCCTGTTATGACTTTAAAACCATTTTACTCTCAATTTCCCTTTCAGCGCTGAATGACCTCATAGGTCACAGAGCTTGGTCTTTGGCCTAAATTTTATATTCCAGTGTATTCCAAAGAAAAACAGTTACAGAGTATTTATGGGGCCTAATCATTACTATTATTCTGTAAGTTTGCCCGTCACATATTCTATTCTATTTTGGTACCATTCCCCATCTGCCAGATGGACCGACTTTCAAAAATCCTCACGTTGATACCATTCATTGTCGTTTCTTTATAACTCACTTTTAGTAAAATTCTAACTGGGATTTTTTACGTCATTTCTCAGAAAAGAATTTTTCTCATTTTATTTACCCTTTCATTTTCTTTCACCCTTCATTACATATAGTTTTCATTCGCTATATTATTCACCTGTTGTTTCAGATTCCTGTTCCATTTCCTTTAGTCTTCCCCGTTATTTATCCATCCATTAATCTCCACTTTATCTCCACTCCAGTTATCTCTTCCCTTTTCTTAACATCACTGGATATAAAATCCCTTCATCGTCTCTTCTTGCTTTATTTCCTTTTCATTTCCCGTTTCCTTGTGGTCATATCCGGCCCCATATTCTTAAGTCTCCCTGAATACCAAAATCTAATCGTATTCTTCTTTTATCTCTTTTATCCTCACATTTTCTGCTTATTTCTTCGTTATCTTTTTTCGCCACTTCCCCATTCAGGTGCAGATTCATCAACGCCTCGAGTCTTCGCAGGATTTTATTCACTTTGTGGAGGTTTATTTTTCTGTTCTTTGGCTGTAGCCTTTAATCTTATTAACCAGCTTTTCCTTTCATTTTCTCATTCCCTCTCTTGTAAACCTGTGCAAAGTTCGTGCATTAGGCTTTTAATGGGTCCTTTTTACGAGTAAATATCTGAATCAAGATCGTGAAGATTTACGGAAAAATCCAATTTCTATTTTTTTATCCCATTTCGGAATAAAAAGCTGTCAAAACTACGTAACGTTTTATTTAAGAAAAATTCACAGAAAATAAAGTTAGATTTATTTAGGTTTAGCAGAGGTTACAAGTAATCGATAGTTACACAGTGCGATCTTATTTTATAGTGAGTCCAATATCTAACCGATTTACAAATTTACTTCACGCATGTTTATTGTGAAAAAACTTGAAAAAACAAGATTTTTATACTTTGGCTTTTTAAAATAGAGAACCTTACTATATTCTTTTTTTCGTCATTTAGATAAGGATATAAGTTATTTAAAGAAAGACTTCTACTAAAAATGGAACCCAATTTTAAAAGATATGAAATTCACGTACTTCAAGCAGTATGTAGCTATAGACCTTGTCAGAGAAATCATAATCCAGTAGGTATTGAGATGTAATTTAAGCAGCAATTAACGTAAATTTTGGTTGACTGAATAGAGAAGGGTCTGAGTTTCCTTTAGACGTTTTCTGGTGGATATTCATGCATTCAACTGATCATCTCATCTCTCGCATTAAGATTCTGAAGAATTAAGTTGCTAGGCTAATAAAAGAATCTCTCTCTCTCTCTCTCTCTCTCTCTCTCTCTCTCTCTCTCTCTCTCTCTCTCTCTCTCTCTCTCTCAGGGGAGAGAGAGTTTAGACATGAGAGGAACGAGATTCCTCACTTGAGCCTACTTCAAAGGTTCTCTTCTCTCACCCCTTCATCATCGGCGTTATAAAGGGAGGCAGTTTCTCCAATTAAACCCGACGTTAAGAGTTGATGACGAGATGTAGTTCTTGCTCTGTGACATGAATAAGTCTCAGACAGAGTCTATGATAGACATCATACGAAAATGAAGACAGGGCGATATTAAAGAAGGTTCATAAAGACAAGTAAATAAGAACCAAAATTAGTGCTGTCTTACAGAAGTTAAGGAATCAAGGTTAATATCATCTCAAACGTAACCTCAAAGTTACGCGCAATAAAGGACGCCTTTAAAGAAAATGAAGGTAATATAAACATGACAGGAGAGGTGATAGCGGAAGTGAAAGATAACAATGGGAAGCACTTTTCATGCACGATATCTAGGGCTTCTAAACTCCACTATTTCCTCTAATTACTGACATTCCTCTTTGACAGGTAAGCTGTACATACCTGTGTCCCCAATTTCAAAACTAAAGACAGGATATATTTCAACAACTATAATAAAAGTTTATATATATAAACTGTAATACAGTTTATATATATATATATGTGTGTGTGTGTATGTGTGTGGGTGTATACATTACACACATATATATATATACATATATATATATATATATATATATATATATATATATATATATATATATATATATATATATATATATATATACAGTACATATGAGAGACAGACAGACAGGTTAACGGTTCACAAATGCTTAACCTGTGATGTACATTGGAAACATAAAATGATCAAGTTTTCATCATTATTAGGATGCCCTTTCTTTCGTGACTTTTCAGCACTACCAAAATTACAAAAAACCGAAGCAAGATTCAAATTGCTTGTTGTATCTCAAGATCATAAGCAGAATATAAGAGTGCAAAAAATATAATTAATGAAAAAGCAGCAGAGCATTTTACACTGCTGACCACGTTTACTGCCAGGCCTCTAAAATTCTAAAAGAAAACCCACATTAGATACGAAGACACTGAAAAAGACAGAGTTCGTATAGCCTGTGTTCAATTGTGAGACTAGTGGATTTTTTTTATGTTACTGAGAAAACGTGAATATTCTAATATTATCAACTCCTGTACAATATATAGTATCATAACTCATACAATGATGCATTTTCTATAATTGTTGATATTGTAACAAAATGCTGTTTCATGTCCTTTTATCTACTTGAGCCATGAAATTGCATAAAACACTTTAAGCGTCTTACACTTCGTGAAATTAAATACCCAGTATCTTGCGTTTGCTGCTGTGTCTACTTCCATTTGAATACTCTTTGTAACTACCAAGACGGAAACAACTAATATGTCAGAACAAAACCTGAAAGAGTTCGCTATAAACCGAAACTAAATTATTATTATTATCATTATTTGGATGATGAACCCTATTCATATTCAACAAGCCCACAAGGGCCATTGACTTGAAATTCAAGTTTCCAAAGAATATGGCGTTCGTTTGCAAGAAGTAAGGGAAGAGAATAAGAAATACAGAAAGAACAGATCAGTTATTAGAAAATAAAAAATAAATCAGCAAATTAATAAGTGTATAAAAATGTAGGGATTATTAAGATATCAGGAAAATTGCTTTAGGTTATCGAGATCAAATCATCAAGATCACAGACGGTCGACTTTTAGATGCAATTTCCAGCCTCTGGGGCAGTTCGGTATCTATCCCCAGTCCTGGGAGAGCTAGTTAGCATTGCACGAGCATGTACGCTCCCAAGTCGCTGGAACTGAAGCTCTCAGGACCACGCGCCAATTAGCATTGCATTTACAACAAGCTTCCGGGCTGCAAGGTTTCGACACTCCGATCTCCTTGGCTTCAGAAGTTGATATTAAAGTTAAGAGAATGACCTCGTTTATCCCTCTGGAACTGATACACTTTCGTTTCAAAATACTTAACGTTTCCTTATTTATGAGGTTCCTCTCTGAAACTCAATACCATAAATGAAACCTTACTTATACCTTTATTCGTTTGTTAGAAATATCATATTGCTATTTCGTATCTTTAAATTGATTTTTAGAAATTCAGTGATTCATTATTACCCATTAGCATGATCGAATAATCAACGGTTGTATTGGTCGCCATGCCAATGAGTTATCGATTCAGTATTTCATAATAGTTTTTGTAATCATTATTGCAATATGTGTGTGTATGTGTGACGGTGTATGTGAGTCTTATAAACCTACCACACAGAACTTCATAACGTGTATATTAAGCTAGAAATATAATTATATCCTACATTATAATGAGTAAAACACACATGCCTCTGGAATACATCCCAGAATGGAATGTTAATGGTCTCTTGAAAAGATATCCTGAACACTAGGCACCTATATATCCTTACACGTGTACTTCCATACAGGAAAAAAAATAATTAACAAGGACATTCATGTCTAACAGCCTTCCTTCTTCTTCGAAAGAAGCATCCTAGAACGCCTCCTAGTCGGGACTACTCATTTTCCACCTCCGTAAACTTGAAGAGAGAGATAGCGAGAGAAACCCACGCTGAGTTCAACTTATCCAGACTAATTCGTCAGATGAGGTTTTCATGGAATAGCAAACAAAGCATGGACTATGAGATGCTTCTTTAGTTACCAAATACACGGTTTCACAGTGAACTACAATATTCAAGAATCTTTTGAAGGCCCAGGTGAAAAAATAGCGTTTATTCAATGAATAACATATTTCATTGTCTGTGAATACGTATGCTTAAGTGCGTCAACATTTACAAAGACTTGTAAACTTACTGAGGTCCCCTGAAATTTTTGTCAAATACCGCCACTGATCAAATAAGCGTACAGTGTTATAAGTATAAATTAATTTGAACCATGTGTACATCAGGATTCTACACACAGAATGCGAACACATAAATGATTAACGTATTATTTTTTTTTTTAGTCTAAACTACTTCTGCAAGTATAAGGAGCAGTATTTTATGCTAGTCGATATCACTCATCATCAGCATCAAAGAAGTCACTCTTTAAAAATTGGTGGATCATCTAAATATAATGTATTCATTTCAGGAGCAGTCGGAAGCTGAGAAATATCGATACCGGATACAGATGAGTTTAAAAATATTTTGGGTGATTCATCTTTTACCTGAGAGAAAACTAACGACCTTGTTGAATATTTATTTTGACGCTGATTCCTCTGGCTTGATAAGACGTTTTGCAAACCTTCTCTAAGAAAAATGTTTCTAACCATGTGTGGCAGAAAAATTCTTTTGCTTTATATACCTAGAATTAGTTCAGGACATCAAAGAATTAAAAAGTTATTTACATGGAATTGTTTGTTTAGCAGAGGACACTGGAACCCGATTTTATAAATAATAACAAACTAATAAAAAAAAATAGCAACTATTTCCCAGTGACCTGCTTCAGGTAGCTCTTTCTAAAATCCTCATCGAATTCCGATAGCCCACGTTAGCATATTCATTGCTAGAAAGACAGACGGATAGAGGGGGAGAGAGGTGTATTAGGCACAACCGACTACACTTCAAATATTCCTTGTACTCAAGACAAAGGCAAGACATTCAAACTATCTCTCATCCTCGAGCCAGTGTAGATCCAATTTCTTATTCAACAAATGATAAATAAATCTTCATATTAATTCCCCTCTTTCATCACATAACCCGTCTCGACATCAGTTGAATCCGTCTCGACTTTAGGTAAATATTCATTGTACTCTGGCTTTTTGTAGTCTTTCTTGCCTCTGCCAATTGAATGTCGAATGTCAGTCAGAAAGGTATCGAGAGATCACTAACTTGAAGTTAGGCACGGTAAATATTCATTGTACTCTGGCTTATTGTAGTCTTTCTTGCCTCTGGCAATTGAATATCAGTCAGAAAGGTATCGAGAGATCACTAACTTGAAGTTAGAGTTCTGTCTTTACAAATGTTGAAGAGATTAATAACTTGATCTCCACAATGGTATAAACTCAGCATAACACTTCATTCGTGATGTTTCGGTTGGTGAGTAAATTTTTGAAATTAGCAGTTAGTCGATGAATCTACAGTTGGCTGAAGCAATAATGGCATAATATATTAAGAACAATCATTATTGCAACAGTATTGTCAGCTTTATAAACATTATCACTTCAAATCCAATTACTCCCAGGTCTGTCACTTTAAAGGTGCATAACTGGACTGGTGAACCAAGCAAACTAAAGTATATTGAATTTCACTAGAACTGGTCTTCGATTTTTTAATTCGCTCAGACTCTTGCCTGGCTTTGGTAGCAGGATTTAGACTTACGTAGAAGGCATCCCAGTAATGTGAAAGAGTTGATCTGATTGACCACTTTAGTGAGTTCCTTAGTTCCACGCATCACTGGATTTGTTAATCAGTCCTGCTGATTCCTGGGCATTTTTGTCGTTTCAAAACCGGATCTTAGACTCTTGAAGAAAAATTGAACGCCTTAAATGTACATGCAGCCACTTCAGTTAGTAAGTTTGAATAACAAATTTGTCCGAAACGAAGGTGTTTTCCTTCAACATTGGAATGAACATAAACGTTTCGTACATTTTTAATATCGATTTGAAGAATTTATGATTTTTTCTCTGATTTTATGATTCACAGAAGTTCTGTTAGCACCACTGGCTTTTGTTTATTTTCATGCATTTTATACATATTACAGACAGGTATTAAACTTTATAAATAGATTGATATATAGATAGATTGACGGATACATATTCTCTGATCAGTGAACGAATTATAAAACATAGGTGAATACTGTACAGTCAAATTAGAATGCAAATAACCATCACATTTTCAAATGTAGCTCTGAGCTATTCTCATGTCCTGGTGCATTTTTTTTTATGTAGTAATGAAAAAATACTAACCTTCACAGTAAAGAAAGATCTCTCTCTCTCTCTCTCTCTCTCTCTCTCTCTCTCTCTCTCTCTCTCTCTCTCTCTCTCTCTCTCTCTCATGGTAGCATAAAGCGCATTTACCCAGAAATTGCTAGAACTCGACTCGATATCGGTCTTGAGACCCAGGTGAATCTCTCACCTTTTCTGATAAACAACTACTAAGAACTTCCCAATTTACTCCATTGTCTATCAAATTAAGAACTTTAGGTGGAAAGGTAATCTTCCTGAGATCCAGAACACATTTCAAGGTAGGATTGGACAGCGGCCTCCTCCAGCTCCAACATTTGCTGCGCCCCTCCCCCTGAGGTCGTCAGGGATAGTGGGAGGAGGATTGTTTGATGATTCCTCAATTCATTTCATGGCACATCGTCTCAGTCCCTCATGAATTTTGGATGAAGCTGAGCGAAGACGCGGAGGGAAGTTGGAGGAGGGAGGGAGGGAGGGCTGAGGAAAGGACACGAAGGGACAGGAGGGGTGAGGCATAACTTACGACAGTTCGGGACATAGAGAGGGGATGGGGAGGGAGAGGCATACACTGCCTTCATTCATACGTATAACTTCAAGGAATAATATTTGCTTTAGTGTTTGTAAGCATCTTACATCGTCTGAATTGAAATTATGTCGTTTGTGAGCTCATGCTAAGCAGGGAATCTTTTCCATGTATTTCATGGCTACTTTTCTTTCCTGTATTTGTCTTTGTGTAAACTGGAAGAAATCGAGGAGTTAACATTTTACATTTGATATATAAAAACCTTCATGTGAGATGGGAAGACGTGGCTTCAGAACTGAATGAGGAATTAAAGTGCATGTTCGCTGCTCAAAAATGGGGAAAAGCTGACGTAAAAAAGCTAATGGTGATGATAATTTAGTGTTGAGAATTTGCTGCAGAAAATTGCATTAACAAAATTATGTACGCTTCGAAGAGCCTTTACAAAGAAAACATTTGTCTGAAACAATTGCTCTCAAAGGTGGTTTTAAAATGGCCTTTCAAAGCACCTGGTCTCAAGGTGGTCTTAAATTGTTCTGTTCAAGAAAGAAAATTCCTTAAGATAAACTGATGAAGAAGAAGGAGTATTGGTGTTAGCACTGAAGAGAAAGGTGCTGTCATTCACATAACTAGACTGGGTACAAGCAATACTCACGAGTAAATTTTTTACAGCAATATTACTCGAAACCTGTCCTTTGGATACAGTTATAGCAACTACTTTGGATAATGTTTCTGCGGCTGACAAGCATCATTGACCTGGTAATCCCAACTCCCACCCAGGGGAAAACCTTTACACTATAGTCTGTCCAGAATGTCATGAAACATTGAGTAGATTTCCGACGCTGCCGCTTTGCGCCAATTTCATTCATTAAATCTCACTTAAGGCGAAAAAACAGCGTAGATTTGGCAGACACTTTGCCACATCTCTCTCTGTCTCAGGTCAGGAAGGTTAAGTAGCTTATCACTTTTGTTCTGAACTTTTGATACCCAAGTGTGACGGTTTAAGATGGAAGGCTCCCACGTCAGCTATTAAGTGCGCAGACACAAGAGGTCATATTCAATGTCCACGAGTATTTCAAATTGGGAAAAAGAAAACAAAACTGTTATGCATGGTTTTGACGAGGCAGTACAACGTACAATGGATGCAACTAAGAAATGCAGAAGTACGATATATCGCATTTGTAAGGAAGGAAAAGACAGCTTAGAAGAAAATGAAGCTCCCGTTTTTAACGTAAAGAAAAGGAAACGACCACCAACTGTAACCAACATCGATGGGTTTGATCAGAGCGTTTTACGAAGGACAGTTCTCACTTATTACGTCAGAAAGGAAATCCCAACGCTGAATAGCATTCTACTTGAAATAAAAGAAAATATTGGCTTTAGTGGATGCAGAGAATCTTTACGTAAGATACTTCAAGAGATTGTATTCAAATACGGAAGAGTTAATGGGAGAAAATTTCTACTGGAGGGAAGTGATATTGCCAGTGCCAGGACCAAGTTCCTGTGTGAAATGAAAAATAGAGATACAGGAAATAAGTCTGTTATATTTCTAGATCAAACTTGGATTAATCAGAATTATACAGCCACCAAGTGCTGGATGGATGAAAGTTCAACAGCAGCGAGTGGAATAAACCCACCAAGCGGGAAAGGGAGTAGAATTATAATTTTGCATGCTGGATCTGACTGACTGGAAAGATTCAGATTATGTGATTATAAAGGAAATTTTAAGACCGTATTAAAGGACCCGGAATGGAAGGGTGCTGGGATTAGCTTGAGCCAGATTAAATGTCTTGAGCAAGTTTGGCAACGTCTCAAACCTACTCGATGTTTCATGACATTCTAGACAGACTATAGTACCTTGAATATAAACAAAAATGAACGCCTGTTGAAATCTGTTAAGAACTGCATCTATAGACAGTCTTAAGAGTGATCTACAATTACATTTCTTCTGACAATGGGGCAGTAGCCCTTGATATCTGAAGTATTCGTTGCTATTTATAATAATATACTTTGAACACTATTAAAGGAAGGTCTTTTTGTATACTACATTTGGCAGAACCTGATTTTTCGTTGTATTCCGTGGTCCCTACTGGAATAACAATTTCTGACCCCTTCTTTGATGCATAAGAGAGACTCATATGAATACAAGCACAATTGTCCTCGGTACACTTGAGACGAGAGAGAGAGAGAGAGAGAGAGAGAGAGAGAGAGAGAGAGAGAGAGAGAGAGAAGCGAGTAGGTTACCCTTTCAGAGAACTGTAACTAATTGCTTCATATCACAGATGGAGAAAAACTAAAAAAGGGTTCTTTTCACGAACTGATGTTCGTTGTTACTTGAACATTTTTAAATGATTATCATTTTGCTCGACAATTGTGGTTCTGCCATTCCTCTTTCAAACCATAACGAAATATCTTTATAATCAAAAGTGTGCTGAAGCAAGTGACATCGGTGTCCGACAGGATCCCGTTGTGATAAAGAAAGTAGACTGAACTGCTGCAAAAGAAATCACTGTCCCCATGCCTAATGATTCCCCATGAGTTCAACAGCGAGTAGACACCGATTTTCTACCGATATATCTGACAAAATTGACTGCGATCCCTTAGTTTGTGGACTGAGATAAAAATCGGTATTTTTTTTTTTTTTTTTTCATTCTAAAAAAGAATTACTTCCAGATAAATTGGCAAAATATTTACTGTAACTAAATATTTTTCCGTAAAAAAACCTTTTTGTTTAAAACGACCAATGCGCCTAATTAGTTCTGAAATCTCTAGATATTCTTATAAATACTGTTCTGTACAAATGTCTGTTTTGCACTGTAAAAAACTTATATGCTACTGTGCTTCTTTTCACCTAAAAATATGTAATATATTTGAATTTGTAACTATAGTTATCTACTTTCCACTTTATTAAATAACGAGTTATTGACTTATGACGCAGATTTCTTATAAAAATACAAGTCATTTTCATATGCAAAGTCATTACAGCCATTTTTTTTTTTAAAGAAGAAGAAGAGCTCTCTCTCTCTCTCTCTCTCTCTCTCTCTCTCTCTCTCTCTCTCTCTCTCTCTCTGAGCGAAAGGGGCTAGGCGTTAGAGGTAATGAGATTCAACCCAAACTTGAGCTTACTTCAAAGACTCCTCTTTCTCTCCTTCATCCCTAGTGATACAATAAACCTCATGCTAAGAGTTGATAATGAGGGAATGTATGTTTTGCGCTGAGACGGGGACACTACCAAGACACGGACATCACAGCCACAGATAGGGATCATCAGGAGAGGAGGGCACTCGAAGATGGTGGAAATGCCACAATATAAGAAAACAAACAAAGTGCAAGATGAGTACTGAATGATGAAAATACAATAAAAGATCAGGAACACAATCCAGCATTTTGAATTACATTCCTTAATATAAAAAAAGAATTTATACTGTAATCAAACTTCTTTCTACTTCAGAGAGAGAGAGAGAGAGAGAGAGAGAGAGAGAGTGTCTTAGAATGTTTTGGACAGAAAACGCTCGACCTGCCCATTTCATCTTCCTTTTCCTCCGCTTCTTTTACTGATTTCCTTACGCCTTCTGTTATCCTTCATCATCACAACAATGATGAAAATGTTAAAATATCCTTACCTTTTCTCTTCATTATGCATTTATAATGCCCTCATTTTATCCCGTCTAAGCACTAAGTCAAAACAAATAGCGATCCAATGAATCATCCTTAGAAGATAATAACGAGGAATCTCTCTCTCTCTCTCTCTCTCTCTCTCTCTCTCTCTCTCTCTCTCTCTCTCTCTCTCTCTCTCTTCTATTTTTCAAGTTCATAACAGAAATCAATAACGAATTAAAAATCCAACCCTTTTCTTATAGAAACCATCCATTCGGGGTTTTGCTTAGTAGATCTCGAATATTATTTTCTTGAACATATCACCTCTACTTCCTTTGTTTAGGTACATCCCTTGCTTTTCCCAATATAGTTTCTTTGTGCTGTTTGTTGTGATGAAGGGATCGGGGTTGGGGGGGTGGGGAACGGGGTGTACAAGTGTTAAGTTTTATCAAGGCTCCGAGAGGATTAGTTCTTTGTTAAACTTCTGCCTTAGTTTTAACTGCTCCATGATGATCAGTATTCATCGATACTTTCTTATCTCTCTTTTCAAAGTTTTAATGACGGAAAGTTCTCGAGACCACCACCAACGCCGCCGCCCCCCTCCACCCACTTTACCACCCCTATCTTATCGCCCTCCCTCTATTCATTTGTCTACCCGGTTGATTATAAAGCTGTCGGAAAAATAAGTCATATTGCAGAGATAATTGAGCCCTCTTCGGAAGAAAATGTCGCCAGAAAGAAAGTGAATATGGTTTTGCCAACGTCTGCAATTTTTCAGTTTTCATACGTTTCCTAAATGTTCATACTCTTATTTCATTGCAATGATAGAGTTCCTTTGTTGATCTTTCCCCGATTACTTTCCCACTTTGCTCTCCGTCATCTCACCTGGCTCGCCAATCTTCTCACAACATCTCCGCGCGCAAAACGTGCTGACGTAAAGAAACACAGCATACGTCACGCATCTGTTATACACATATCTTCTTTCATATTATTGTCAGATCAAATGTATTATTGCCACCGTACGCATTACAATGTCAGCATTTCAGCCATATGTACGGTAGCTTCAGTCATACCTTGCATATTAATTTATATGTATATGTTCACCTGTCAACAAACAAGTGATTGTGTGATGGCCTCTGTTTTCGTTCTCCTGGTGTCAGGCGCTACATTTCTGCTGGCAAGAGTTATTGACCTGTCTGTTTGTTGTCTGAGTAAAGTAATAAGTCTGTAAATGCTGACTCATACTCACGCCTTCGCTACAACATATTCACACTCAGTCTCCCAAATTTTGAGTCATAACGAGTATTGGCTCACTGAAGTCTAGCTCATACCCATACCAAACGGCGCCCTCCCCCCCATATAATCAATAAATTGCCTCAAAATTATTGCGTTTACCTGTGTAAGAATCTGCCAATATGCGACCAAAACGACCAAATTCTCCACTGCAAAGAACTGCGCAAACATTTTTATCGTTCAGCCCTTAAAGGAAGCATTCTTAAAGTAGTTTCTTAAATGTCAGAAAAAAATAAACAGTAACTTGACACACTCGCTTCCCATAGGAGCTAATGACTGATCTTATTATAAAGTAAAAGTAAGAAAAACTACTTAACGAAATTAGAACTTCACTTTTAGTACATCCCCTTGGGGCACCGAAAGAGGGACAAGCACCCGGGACTATATTTGATGTAAGAGCACTTCAGCAATTCAGCTCTTGAAAATTCTCTTTTCAAAAGATCCTATTAATAGGAACGGAATCTCAGATAAAGCACAGCGCGTTAATGAAGCCATTCGTGTACTTTTTACTCCAGATTTAAAGGGACCCAACCACTGATCATGCTTTTGAGTCTCTGGCTTTTATCTTCAGGCTTTTATTTATATGCTTTTTTGGATATACAAACGGATTCTTAAGATCTTTTGCTGTTGGGACACGTTTTTCAGCATAAAAATTACATATCATATAAGTAAGATGTAGTCATGTAAGCGCAAATAGGTACAGTGCACCTGACTAAACAAGATTATATATATATATATATATATATATATATATATATATAGTGCATATATATAAACAAGATATATATATATATATATATATATATATATATATATATATATATATATATATATATATATATATATATATATATATATATATATATGTGTGTGTGTGTGTGTGTGTGTGTGTGTGTGTGTATAAGTATGATATTCATCATTTATGAAGAACAGCTAACTTTATATATAAATAATATACCAGAACGTATGTCACATTCAGATCCATCGTTGCTGAAACTTCTTTAATAGCAGGTTACGTTCCTTTAAATTGAATTTTCCTAATGTTTTTACTGTTTCATCAACGTATTTTACCATCAATGAAAATATAATTTTCTCTTTCATCGAAGTACCTAATTCAACTGGTCCATATGCTGTAAGGAAATTATATAACTTAAGAAAACAATACCTAGTATTAATCAAGTTTTCGTCATTAGAGGCACAGACACCAACGAATAATAAGCGTGCTAGCATACTCATGACTGATGCTGTCTCCTCCATTTATAAAAGAATTTTTTTTCATATCGACAAGCAAAAATTCCTTCTTTCTTAGGATTAGCAAGATGCTATTTTCCATCGTGACAAAAAAGAAATTTCTTATATTCATCTTTCTCTAATCCTCACATTGTTCTGATCTTATCCCCTGTGATCACTCAGCCAAGACTTAATTGCATTTTCATGAATCATTCCTGTAAAGTGATCTCAAGAAATCTCTCTCTCTCTCTCTCTCTCTCTCTCTCTCTCTCTCTCTCTCTCTCTCTCTCTCTCTCTCTCTTTATTTTATCTGTTTCCACTTTTTTGCCTGAACGAAAGGCATGAGATAAATATAATTCTTTTTTTTTTCACATACAGTCTCATTAAGGCTTTGGCTCTGTATGTGTGCAATGAATACATTTTGCTTAATTGCTCTTCGGACTTGCTCCTCTTCCGCTCCCTTTTGATATTAGGTGCATTGCCTTCTCTCTGTAATCCATTTTTCTCCACCTGCTTGTTGTGATGAGAAGGGGGCGAGTGAAAGAGGGGGAGTACAAGTTTTAAGTTTTATCAAGGCCCCAAGAGGATTAGTTCTTTGTTAAACTTCTGCGTTAGTTTCAATTGCTGCGAAGTGGTCAGGATTCAACGATACTTTCTTATCTCTCTTTTCAAAGTTTTAATGACGGAAGGTTCTCGAGACACACCCCCTCCTCAACCCTTCAACCTCCAGACCCTACCCCTCCCGTGCTGTTTTTTACTCTCCTGTCTACCATGGCGGTTATAAGGCTGCGGCCGTCGGGAATGTGAGTCATAAAGCTGTGAGAAGTGAGTCTTTTACAGGATAAAATGTATCTGCAAAGATAAGGATTTTTTTTTTTTTTGCTACTTATTTTCCATTCTTTCTGCGTCCATTCATTTAGTTATGTCTTATATTTTCAAAAATTTCGATTCATTTCGCAATTCACTTTTCTTTATCGATTTTCCCATCTTCCCTCGTGTACTTTATGAATACTACTTACGTATTCATGATGAATCTTCCTCCCTCTGTAGTTCATGCATACATGCATTCAAACAACGACATCTAGCTCACACCCGCACACAAACAAATCCCCTCACGCGAGGCATCATATCACCCATTTAATGACAAAATAACGCCCTCTCATTCAAGAACCCATGCCTCTGCCTACACGCACTAATACACATAATAAGAACCAAGAAAATCTATTCATTCAATATTTCTTTTCTTCATAGAATCATGTGTTCGAAAAAATATTCGTTTATGAAAAATCTATTCTAATACATTTTTGCATGTACAGTCATCGACTTAGTAAATTATATATATTAAAATTCATAAAAAAATAGAAACCTGAATATTTTAGGAACAGACAACATTTCGGAAGCTATCTTCATGCAAAAATAATTCATCGAGAATATATCCTTTTAGAACATATCTTTTTGGAATATATCCTTTTAGAACCCTCTCTACCCCTTGGCCATTTCTAATCACTTGTACCTACATTATATTATTGCCTCGTTGTGGTTTTGATGTCTCTTTGGGTTTTGCCTATCAGAGTTTGTGTTTCGGAATTGTCTGGAAGGTCAAAATTACCACTCGGAGTTCTAACCTCTGGGCTAACCTCATGGAACTGTAACCGCTAAATAAAGAAAAGCGCATTCTCTCCCCAAATGACAAGAAGAAACATATCAACACCTTTTATGACAGACCCAGCGGTGATTAGCAGCCTATACTCTGGTGAACGGATCTAGCTGATTAAATCCTTCCGGTCAAAGAAAAATTCTTGCGTGATCCAAATCTTATTTCTAGGTAAGATGGCCAGCTGCTTCCCAACCTTTGGCCGTCTTTGTCCCCCTTTCCTTCTTCGGGGATAATGAAAGGAGGATTTTTTGGCGATTCCTCAATCCAGTTCATGGCACATCGTCTCACTTCCTCATGAATTTTGGATGAAGGTGAGGAGAAGAGATTGGAGGGTAGCTGGAGATATAGAGAACTGGATGAGGAAGCGTAGGCCATTGGGTCTAGATATGAAGGGGCAGAATGATAATGCCTAGATTCAGGCAAGCACCAGAGAAGAGAGAGAGAGAGAGAGAGAGAGAGAGAGAGAGAGAGAGAGCCTTCCAGCAAAATCTTCACCGTTTCCATCACCCTGCTAAAGTAGATGAAAAGAAATTTCACAGTCCTGCAGGTATAACCTGCTGATGTCTGTTGAGTCCCTGATATCGCCACTCATTTCAAACGAGAATTTCTGAAGCCACACTTGTTACAGACAGGAACATAACATCGTAGCGGCGAGTGAGGTAGCATTAGCCAGACACCTAAATTGTGCTCTCTCCCTTTCGTCTTTTTGCCTCGTCAGACCTTTCATCAATGTTCTAGGTTTCACAATGATTTTTTCTGAGGGCGAATTTTTTGGTACATGAAATAATTATTGTACTATTGTATTTAAGGTATGAGAACAATTCAACGACATCTTTATTCAACTTAAGGAGAAAATCTAACCAGTATATTCATACTGGCTAGATTTACTCCTTAAGGTGGATAAAAGTGTCGTTGAATTGCTCTCATGCCTTAAATGTAATAGTACAATCATTTTTGCAAATACTAAAAAATCAAGACCATATAGAATTGTAGAAATGAAGGTTCTTAGTATAGATATGTGACACAGAAACTCCTTGGTTCATTTCTACATTTACTACAACGAAAGACAGCCTGTCACCCCTCCCAGATAGTCATATCTGAGAGGTTTAAACAAAAATTAAATATAATTGTAGTATCTGAAAAAACTTTGGAAATATAATGTCTCTGTGTTAAAGAACATTAATTCTCAGACTGACAAAACTTACCTCATTGGAAACATAATAAAATATCAATATATTAAAAGCTAAAATAAAATTAGATAGTCACATTTGGAATAGAAGTAGAAGAATAATGCAGTAAAACAAGAGATGATCACGAGAATTAGAGAAACGGCGGAGAACCTGATAGTCCAGCAGAATACATTGTTTAAACCGGTGCTCTTAGCAGGAAAGCTCGTCTAAATATCCACAAATCCCGACATTATTTCGGACACCCTGACGCGAGACTTCCAAAGTTGTCCACATTCCCCGAAGTGATTTGCATACAAAAGGGTCAGTTAGGCCTTTATTCCTGTATAATGACGCTTCTAGGGACCAATATCAAGGATGCCTCAGCAACAAACTGGGCTGTCGGAGCAAAAGAGCAGAATATCTAATGGAAAACAAATCAGGTTATCGATTTGTGACCGTTTTTAGACTTCTGTAAAAGAAAACTATGGTGACGGCTTTGTCTGTCCGTCCGCACTCTCTGTCCGCCCTAAGATCTAAAAAATTACTGAGGCTAAAGGGCTGCAAATTAGTATGTTGATCATCCACCCTCCAATCATCAAACATATCAAATTGCAGCCCTCTAGCCTTGGTAGTTTTTATTTTATTTAAGGTTAAAGTTACCCATGATCGTGTGTCTGGCACCGCTAAGGGCGCCAACAACACAGGCCACCACTGGGCCGTGGTTGAAAGTTTCATGGGCCGTGGCTGAGAGTTTCATACACCATTATACGCTGTGCAGAAAACTCGATTTCGCCGAAGAAATTCCGGTGCATTTTTTCTTGTTTTTTCTCGGAATAACAATTTTGGATTTAATAAACATGTATAAAATATGTTTGACTCTGGTGCTATACACTCATCAGTTTTAATTGTGAATCTAAATGCTTTACGGAAATGTCGTTCTCGATTTTAAGAGCTAAAATTCACACTATCAGGTTTTTTTTAAAGGTTCTATAGGTAAAAATTAATACCATGTGATATTTTCATAAAGCTCAAATAAAGAACTGTTTTTTCACTGTTTTATCTTCCTTAAAAAGATAAAGGCAATGTAATATTTATAAAGCAACCAAAGCTTTTCTTCTCGTATACACAAACAACAGAGAGTGACAAGGAGAACGGACCCTCTAAAATCAAATGACTCATCACATCACCTGGCGATATATACAGAAGCATATCGGCGGATTAGGATTTGTGAGCTCAACCTCGGATCCAAGTTAAATGATCGACGATCCAGCTACCAGAGCACACACTGCCAAGAGGCACAGACAAGACTACAATAATAGTAACGTATGCAATTAAAATTGTATTTGTAGATGTATTTGTTACAAACGTGTATATGATGTGGCTCTTGCAGTTTGCAGATCAATGATATACAGTCAGCCGTGTTTATAGTTAAATTGTAAGGCTACACTTGGAAATTGACTGACATGTGAAGGAGGATTGTTGAGAAAAGGCTTTTAAACTGGAGTTCGAGACATTATCGTAGCCGTCTTCAAATTGTGAGATGGATAAGCTGACGTCAGTGAGGTTTTCGTGCTGTTTATAAAGTAATGCAACGTAGTTCGCATTTCAGTAAATTATTACTCGGTTTACTAGAGATTTGACTAAATCCAATAGGCAAGTAAAATGTATATAGGAGAGGGAAACCAAAATTTTTAGGTAAAAAAGATAAAAATGTCTTTTTCAAGTCGTTGGGAGAATTGCCACCCTGTCCCCTATGAATCTTTTTTTTTTTTTTGAGAAGGGTCCTTTTAGTGCCTGAAGTGCAAGAGAAAGCAATAAAATCGAGTGCACCATTGTACAGCCCATTCAGAGGACAAGAAGAAAGAGTGACAAGTTTCGCCAGAACGTTTAAAAAAGCTATTTTAGTCTTTTTTTATCTTCAAGGGCTAAAGGCTTTTATAAATTAGGTATTCCCGTTTTCCTTCTTACACTAGCTTTCTTCCTTCATCCTTAGACAGTAAATTACAAGATCAATCACTCATAATTGAAAAAGGATACTGGAGGGCCAGACAACTAGGAAAACTACGAGTTTGCGAAAGCCGTTAGTTGACCTGAAACTATAATGGCGATTACTACAGACAATCGTTCAAAGGCATTGCCTGATTATTACGAGATTCAAAAATGAAGTATCACTATCTTCATCTCGTTAATTTTTTCATATGCCAGTGATCTGTATTAGACACATTTGGCTACCTACTTCTTAAGGAATAATTGATTTGTTCTAGATATTTAGCCTTTTCACAACATACAGATTTCATATTTGGCAAATCACTGACTTGTGCGAACATAACTCCGATCATAAATCAGTTTCTTCTAAAGCTTAGCTGAAGACGACAAATTCCATCAAAATTTGAGTTTAAAGGGGGAGCGCCTTGTACTGACGTACAACTGTATCATCTCTGGAAGACTTTAATTAATGAGGTCGCATTTTTATGAGATGCATTCTCAGTTTTAAAATCATTTTCCACATCTGAACTCTTTAATACAATCATTCGATTACTCTCAGTTCAGGTCTAAGAAAAAGAACGTCTGGTTAAATGATTGCATCTGTGCCTTTGATTTAAACTAGTGAATTCATCTTTTCTTTATTAATCATACCATAAACTCGTTGTGGATTGACTGTGTTGTTACTAATTACCATGATAATCCAAATACTTATGATTGCGTTATATATGGGTGTGTGTGTGAACAATATATACGTTACACCGAAACTCTCAGGTTATTATTGAAAATAAATTATTAATGGTATTAAATCTTTTATGGCTAATACATGTTGCGTGGACAAAAGAAAAGAGATATATTATTTAACACGAATGTTCTCAGATGTGAAATTTAATTTGCCTGTTACTTTGAAAAGAATTTCTTAGGTGTGAGATTGCAGATTTCTCGAAAATCATTTTCCCCGTGTAAGGTTACAGATCTCTTGCAAAGAATTCCTGGAAATCATTCACTATATTTACGCTCGTGTTCTTACACGAATGAAGAATAAATATATTCCCCAGCATATACAAGAAATGAGATTCAGCGTCCTGTTTAGAGAGATATAAATGGAGAGAGAGAGAAAAGAGAGAGAGAGAGAGAGAGAGAGAGAATCATAATTTGCCAGAACATTAAAGGCTAAGGGCATCTCCACGTCCTTTTTCCTCTCCTTTCCTTTTACCTTAGTCTGGCCTTCTGTTACCTTCCATCTCAATTGCGCTGTGTGACCACAAAGCCAAGACAAAATAGCCCTGTGACGTAACGCCTTCACAAAAATAATGACGGAATTTCTCTCTCTCTCTCTCTCTCTCTCTCTCTCTCTCTCTCTCTCTCTCTCTCTCTCTCTCTCTCTCTCTCTCTCTCTCTCTCTCTCTCTCTCCTCACATGCTTCATTTTTTTCTTTCTTCCTTTTCAGTGCACTTAACAAAGAACGTTAAATAAATATAAACTTTTCACATTTTCTCCTGGGTTTTTGCTCTGCAGATCTTGAATACTTTTTGCCGAGTTCCACCTCTTTTAATTTAAGAGTGTTGCCTTCACTCCGTAAGTCTTTTTTTTTTTACTCTCTCTCTCTCTCTCTCTCTCTCTCTCTCTCTCTCTCTCTCTCTCTCTCTCTCTCTCTCTCTCTCTCTCTCTCTTCGTCTTGGCGTGATGAGATGAGGTGGGGTAGTGGTGGGTAGGAATTGAGGAGATGAATATTTGTTGAGATTCATTGAGGGTCCACCAGGATCAGCTCATTCTTAAATTTAGCACAGACAAATTCAACGTTACTTTCTTATGTCTCTTTTCAAAGTTTTAGTAACGGAAGATTCCCTCATTTCCTCTGCTGTAAAGCTTAAACTGTGTGGAAAATACGTCACAAAACGAAGAGAAGTGTCTTTTTCTGAAGAAAATTATTATAACTTCTATCATTATCGTTGTCCATTCCATCTACATCTTTCCGTTTTCATATATCTATGAATGGACCCCTGCATTTTAAGCCTATTGACTGGTTAGTTGGAAACGCCATATATTGAGGTAGTTTTTTCCTGAGCTGGATCCGGGTTCCAATTCCGTAATGGGCGGATCTTCCATCGTAGGTTTGATAAGGCGAACTTAGGGGACTCATGTAAGCCAAGCTCGCTTCATTGGTACCACTGAGTCTTTCTGTACTGATTACAAAGACAGGATAGGATACTACAAGGGATGAAAGGCATGTTTCCTTCAAGGAGCTAATGTGCGATCGTACCCAACGCACTAATTGAAATATTAGCTCGGGAGTTTATTAAAAAGATGAGAGTAAAAGGGGAAATGGAACAAGTTAAGTACATCTTAGTTTAACCAGACCACTGAGCTGGTTAACACCTCTCCTAGTACTGGCCCGAGGGATTAGATTTATTTTACGTGGCTAAGAACCAACTGGTTACCTAGCAACGGGACCTACAGCTTATTGTGGAATCCCAACCACATTATAACGAGAAATTAATTTCTATCACCGGAAATAAATTCCTTTAATTCTTCATTGGACGCTCGGAGAGTCGAACGCTGGGCCAGCGTGGAACAGGTATGGTAACAAGAGAGAGAGAGAGAGAGAATTACGAAAAAGTCAGACTTCCTAAAAATGGCTGTGCCCAACTGCTGCAAAAGAATTCAATTTAGCTTGTGCCAATAATCCCTTCGCCTCGCTAGACCCTTGTTTATCCGCACTAGTGGAAAGTGCAATTTTACCTTTTCGGTCATATGTTGCTTCTAATAAGCAACTTGGAAAGAGGACATAGTATAATGAATAACGAAGGAAGAGTGATAACAAGAGTGAAACAAATCCCTTAGCTTCATTGGAAGGCTTTCAAACGAATAACGAGAAAAAAGCAACGTAGATAGGAGCTCATTAAACTGTAGAAAACTTCAGGATTTTTTACTCACAGGTAATTAATAAGAAATCATAAGCATTATCGTTAATAGATTCCAAGAGGATATATATATATATATATATATATATATATATATATATATATATATATATATATATATATATATATATATATATATAAGAACCTACAGAATCATTATGAAATTATTCGGAAAAATGAAGGCTCAATGACAGGGTACTTACACTCCAAGTAACCATTCATCTTGTTTTCATCTACGCATTTCCATATCAACGGAAGCAGCAAGCGCTGCATTCATATGCACATATTCTCTGATGATGCATCTCTTCTCATCAGTCATCGCTCGCTAATGCGCTCACATGCAAACTCAAGACGCACGATCCCAGAATTCCATCCATCCAGAAATACAAACGCACAAAGCCGGTTCATAGAGGTATCCCAATGTAGCTAGGAATCGCCCGTTTGTAATGGTCGCATACGTCACTGATTCCATATTCAAAAACTCATGGGCTGCGTGAATGCTTTTCGTTCCTTCCTTAACTATAGCCAGATATTGCAACCCTGATATTAGATTTCTGGGATTTTCCGACCTTCATTGACGATTCACTCGACTTTGAAAATACGAGTACTACTGATTTTCATCGTACTTTTCTTGTAGGGAATCCAGAAAAATACAGAGTGCAGATGGTCAGATCTGTTAAGATTTTGTCATATACTTTAATGTCTTTTGCAAAAATAAAGATGGGGGTGGGGGCATACTTGAAGTTTATGCTAAAAAAATCCTCTTGGAATCTTTTAACGATAATGCTTATGATTTCTTATTAATCACCTGTGAGTAAAAAATCCTGAAGTTTTCAACAATTGAATGAGTTCCTATCTACGTTGCTTTTTTTCTCGTTATTCGTTTGAAAGCTTTCCGTGAAGCTAAAGGGATTTGTGCGCATGAGAGAGAGAGAGAGAGAGAGAGAGAGAGAGAGAGAGAGAGAGAGAGAGAGAGAGAGAGAGAGAGTTGTAATATAGCAGAATATATCAGACTCCATAATTTTTCTCGCATTTCAGACTCTGCCTTTAACAAAGTTTGAAAAGCTAAAAAACTTCACTATATGATTCACCACATACATTTTTCTTGACAAATTTACCGTATTATTTTTCTAACCTATCTCAAGTTCATCATAATGACTGTGGTAAACTTTACTGTTTCTATATTCTTGTTTCGGACATGGCTGTCTTAGAGGGGGAGGGGGGGAAACTGGGCCAAAAAAGGGGTGAGCGTATATATCCTATTAAGAAGAAAATCCTAAAATTGAGTTAATTAGCGGGCAATATTCTAAGAATATTCGATACCTGATTTTTACTCAGGATGAACAGTGATTTCTGCTACCTTGCGATTATGTTCACGGAATTTCGTATCGAAATAGGAACAAATCTTTTAAATGTTTTTCATTATATCTTAAACTTTTTAGTCTCAACACTTTTGGGATTTGAAACAAAATGTTTTTACTTTAATATGGTATTCTTAAATAAAGTAAGAAATAAAAATAAACAGAAAACAAAAGTTAAAAATGATTAATTAACAATTGCCAAAAAATGTACATCACAGTGTCATAAGCAACTCTTAGAAAGAATTTCAGATTACATGTTAACTCGTGATATTACTGTATGGTCACTAAAGGGAAGACACACTTTTTGTCATACCTGTTGGCCACCCCCAACTCTCTCTCTCTCTCTCTCTCTCTCTCTCTCTCTCTCTCTCTCTCTCTCTCTCTCTCTCATGATGTTTATGCCCGAACCGTATCATAGAAAATGCAAAGAGTAAAGGCTCGTCAGCGGTCTTGATAACGAGACCTGTCATGAGCCTTTGTCCTGGTAAATGACGACGTTTATGGGCGATGTAAAAAACTAAAGATAAAAGACCAGAATTACTTTTCCTCCGCAAAATAAAACTGAAACACGGAGACGTCCCAACATTTTACCACTTACATTTTATAAACAAACCAGAGCGGGTATAGAATCCACACTCTAACCAATGTTTGACTTTCGAGTGCTTTTTTTTATGAAATATATAACTTCCGGCATAAAAGGAATTCTTGTCAGATCCAGATCTCATTTCGTGAAATGATAGACCAGCGGCCTCCACCCCCAGGGCCATTCCTTGCAACATCCCCCAGCTCCTCGCCCCCGCTTCCCCCGGCCCCACCAACCCTTCCCCCGAGGGATAATAGGAGGAGGATTGTTTGGTGATTATTCAAGCCAGTTCATGGCGCATCGTCTCACTCTCTCATGAATTTTAGATGAAGCTGAGCTGAGACAAGAAAGAGTAGGAGGAGGAGGGAGGAGGAGGAGGAGTAGAAGGAGGAGGAGGAGAAGGAGGAGGAGGAGGAGGAGGAGGAGGAGGAGGAGGAGGAGGAGGAGAAGAAGAAGCAGGAGGAGAAGGTGGAGGAGGGGGAGGAGGTAGGAGTGGAAACAGTATGGTGTTTAAACTGTCGTCATTACAAGAGAGTTGACCTTCTAGCAGATTTTTCATGATCACTTACCTGACTGATATTCGTTATCTCTTGAACTTAAACGGTATTATGATCAGCAAGATGTTGCGCTTGACGGTGTTATAAGAAAAAAAAAGGAAAAGAACAGTATAATTACGACGTCTGCCCCCAAAGGGACATTCATTACAGCATCAAGGGCAACATCTTGCTGATTTTAAATATCACAAGTAATTTTATATTATTGTTGGTTCAGTTTTTAGTTTTTATTTGTGTATAAGAAGTCTATTTCAGATATATTTTGCACAGAGGCAAACAATCTGTATGACAAACCCCATGTTTAAGGCTCTCGTTTTCAGTTTTCTGTAAAAGAAAATTATTGTACCGTCTTTGTCTGTCCGTCCGTACTTTTATCTGCCCGCACTTTTTCTGTCCGCCCTCAGATCTAAAAACTAGTGAGGCTAGAGGGCTCAAATTGGTATGTTGATCATCCACCCGCCAATCATCGAACAAACGAAATTGCAGCCCTCTATCCTTAGTAGTTTTTACGTTATTTACGTTAAAGTTAGCCACAATCGTGCTTCTAGCAACGATATAGGACAGGCCAGCACCGGGCTGTGGTTGAAGTTTCATGGCCGCGGCTCATACAGCATTATACCGAGACCACCTAAAGATAGATCTTTTTTCGGTGGCCTTGGTTATTCGCTGTAGCGGCTACAGAGAAAACTCAATTGCGCCGAAGAAAACTTCGGCGCATCCTTTACTTGTTGGATTATGCTGTTACAATCTTATAATGAAAATGAGTCATGCGATTGTTAAACAACTCGATGAATTTAACCATTACTTTAATCACAAACAGACTTGCACATCTTCGCTATTCAAATGTGAACCAAAGCTGTTCTTTTGTATTCGGCCAGTAATAGGCAACGTGATTACTTACATAAGAAGTTTTGTCGGTAATTTAAATAGAATATCCTGCCTAAAATCACATTTTTAAGTTTTAATATAAATAAAATACGGCGCTGTATTCATTTATTTCAAAACTGTTTATGGTTATATCAAAAGTATTCGTTATTATTAGAGGCTGATAATTCTCTTGTAATGACAAACTTTATTGCAAGAGAATAACAGACAGATATAAAATCAGGAATAAAAACTTATGTTGGAATAATTGGGCTTGGATTCAACAAGCATACATAGATAGATAGATGGATAAGATAGATAGATAGATAGATAGATAGATAGATAGATAGATAGAAATAGAGTAAATTCATCAGAAAGGAGACAGCATTACTAGGGAGTACATAAAAAAAGTGTGTGAAGGAGAGAAGCAACTTATAACATTTATCATTCGACATATATGACAGATGAAATGTATTTATAAAAATACTAAATTTATTAGGACCTGGACTTAAGACTGAGTTGTGCCATCCCCACCATAAGCACCTACCATATTTTGTCAGGTTTTTACACATAATTTTTTAAGTAAGTAGAGAAATATATATATATATATATATATATATATATATATATATATATATATATATATATATATATATATATATATATATATAAAGAGATTATCACAACTAATCGAGATTATCACAAGCTGAGAAAGCCTCACTATCAAACAGACCTGGAACACACATCTGAATCCTGTGATCTCGTAATAAACACTCACAAATCCTGACATCACAGCGGAAGCACTGTTCCGTAATTCCCTAGTTGCTCTCATCTTCCAGAGAGAGCCGCGTATTAACGGTCAGTTAGGCCTGCAGTGTGTTGTTCATATCAAGGAAGCCTTAGCAACAAACATAAACGAATTTTCATAAAGGAACAAAGTTGATAACAGATAAGTATCGACCTTTGAAGCTTGAAAAAAACACAAATTGGAGAACAAACATATCCAGAAGCATATTACAGTTTCGGAGCGTCATGCTCCCTCTTCAGTGTGGAGACATCAAAACCCAACTGCGCTCCAATATGAATGAAGTTAACAAAGAGAGAGAGGAAAAAAAATAATAATATGATGCGCGAAATATCAGTAACTAATAAAACAGGCTAATTGCAAGGGAGAATCAGCGTTACTATTTAAATACGTCATGACGCTCCGAAACTGCATGTGCTTCTGAATATTTTTGTTCTCCAGTTTGAGGTTTTTTTAAGGAATAAAGTTTCTAGTCAATGACCTCGACGCTTCCTTCTAAATAATAACAATGATAATATTCCTGTGATTGGTATTTAGAGGATAGTTTCATAGTGATATATGGTTACCGACTTGCAGATCTATACATTTAGTTATGCATCTATAAAAAAAGAAACTGTTTCATAAATGCAATCCAGGTGTAAAAAATAAATGAAAGTTCTAATAATTAACGGAAGCATCTGTTTTTCTTGTCAGTGATGAAATGTAAATAGGAAGATTTGGAAAACTACTGTACTCCTTACGATTTAATGCTGCTTAGCGTGTATATAAAAAAAAATAAACAGGAAAGAAAGAAGTGAAATATAGTTAATAAGCATAACTGAAACACAAAAAAAGTAAAGATAAAAACTACAATACTACAATTTATTTACGATTATAAATTTAACTGACGTGGCTTATTTCGATATTAATAACATTCTAGATGAAACATGTATTATTCCTTTGAAAATTATGACGATACAGTGTGTGAGTGTAGGTGTGCAGATCTGTGTATATACCCATGTGTGGGTTTGTGGGCCCTCAAAATACAATGGTTAAAGTACTCACCTCACAAACAAGAAGCTCCCGTTCGATTCCTGAGGTGGAGCAGATTTGGGCGAAGTCAGACAGCAGTAGCAGTGAACTGACTATCTTGCGGTTAGACAAGTAGGCTGGGTCACAACCAAGCTGAAGGAGATCATAGGATGGATTATTTGCCTCCTTTGCAAAAGACTCTGAGAATATGTATATATATATATATATATATATATATATATATATATATATATATATATATATATATATATATATATATATATATATATATATAAATATTATTTAAAATTCTGGCCTTATAATACGCTATCTCTCTCTCTCTCTCTCTCTCTCTCTCTCTCTCTCTCTCTCTCTCTCTCTCTCTCTCTCTCTCTCTCTCTCTCTCTCCTTGGCTGTAACTGGACTTTTCGAGATCGTAGGTCCTACTACCTAAAGCTGAGAATATATGGTTTCATAACATATGACACGCATTATTCACAGGATTACTTCAACGGAACGATTTTTCTCCAACACTAATTTACAATCTCTAGAATATTTATAAATTCCACTACAAATTCTAGCAAAACTTGCATTCCCGTGTGTCTAATATCTTCTAACCCCAGAACAGAGAGAGAGAGAGAGAGAGAGAGAGAGAGAGAGAGAGAGAGAGAGAGAGCATACAATATTCTCTACATGAAGATTTGCTGTCAGTGCACCTGGCTCTGTTATCAATGATATTGCTCTCTCCGACAGCCTCGCTAATCTCCAGCCGACGGAGATTCTGCTGTAGTAATTCTGAGTCCAGCAGATGACAAATATCCCTCCATGATAGAGATTAATTTCTCTGTGGCGTGAGTCTGTGTAACACGCAATGGATCGGTTATCTGATGAGGGATTGCCTCGGGAATTCCACCAGATGTCTATCTATTCTTGATGCTAAAGCGTCGCCATGGGAGAATGGAGGAATCTTTCGTCGATCAACTAAGCTATAACTAAGGCATATTTACTCTTCCTTGATTTTATTTCACCTCTGATACATATGATGTAATTGTTGAGTTTTTATGTTTGATTTTGTCTTCCTCATACCACGTATCATGTGTTTTCTTAATTTTCCATTTTTTATTATCATTCTTATCCTCGATAGAATTATACCAAAGGCTTATATCCGATCGATAACCCTTCGTCCATATTTATTAGATATTGTCTCTTTTCCTGTTTTGCCGAAATTTGAATCTCTCTGCCTGCCACTCTTATCCTCGATCATCCATCTTTTAAAGGAGTTGATCTACCACTTTCCTTTGGGGTCGAGCACCACTCTTATTTCCTGTTTCTTCCAGACCCGGTTTACATAAGGGCACAAGGATGCCTGACTTAATGCATATCTGAAACGGGATGATGTAGACCAAAGAGCCTTTGCAGAAGTAACAGCTTAGGGCGCAAGAATCACAATCCAAAGACGAGAAAGACACAGGGATTACAAGCCAGATGATTCGTCGTCATTATCAGTTAATCTAAGTGGCTTTCAAGTTTATGCAAGGTAAGACAGGTGAGAAAGACTCCAGGAGAATTAATGAAAGAAAAAACGTCCCTCTGAACCAACAATAACAGATAACTCTAATTAGTATGCCCACGGGGTGTCCATTAACGTTTGTCTGAGAAAGAAGAAATAGAACACATGGAAAAGAAATGATTATTTAGTTACAGAAGAAGTTTGGAAAGGAAGCAAAATTATTGTGAGTGGCATTCATGACTTGATAAACGGTTACGATAGAATTGTTGGGGGTAGAGTTTATCTCTTATTAACAGTAAAAAGATGTATGATGAAAGTGGAACTTCTGTTGGAATAAGTTGTTATGAGAGACCGATTTGATTAGTGTTAGGTCCAAGATAAGGACGTGAGTTTTTTGTTGCAGTATAATATTCTTAAAGAACTGAGTGAGAAAAGACAGATATGTAGGTCTGTGTAATAAGAAAATGGACCGTCATTGGATTTTGTAATTCCTGATTCTCAATAAAGACACAATATTTATTGATACGATAGAAAAGAAGTTGCAGAAAATTGTGAAAGATTCGAAAACTTTTGTAAGAGGGTAAACTAACAGAAAAAGATCAACAGGACTTTATGTTTCTTTCATTAGATTTTCTCTCTCCTAGACAGTAGAATTTATCTAAAGTGAACTATCCTCAGCAAAGCTAGCCTTTTAATTATACTTTAAAAGTATATTTAAAAGGGTAGCTTTACTAACGAAGTTCCTTTAGAATAAATTTTACTGCTGAGGAGAAAGAAAATCTTGCGAAAGAAACAGAAAGAAGTGAAAACGGAGGACAGGTTGTAGTAAGTGTCCTGAACCTTTCCAGGCCCTATGACCCTTTTTATGTCAAGTCGTTCTTGCCATCCTCTGGGAATGCCATGGAATCATACGAGTCTCTAGAAAAGGTCACCCAGGAGAGTTATAACCCCAGTTCTATTTTGTTTCATTCCTCGCTTGATATGTTGGTTTGATCATGTGCTCTACTTGTTATTGCCACTTGGCGTCGTTTAAGTGTTAGTTTCTTTTATTTTGTTTCGCGTTTTGCTTATCCTTTTAACTCTTCGAGTCATTCGGGAGTGTTTTCTCCTGAGTTTAAGTCAGGTTTTCCTTCTCACTTTCAGTCCTTGTCAATGGATTGTCTAGCATTCTTTAATTTCATTGTTTCTTTGAATTTCAGTCTTAGTAACTTTTTACTTTTACAGTAAGGAATGTTGTTTTGCTTTTGCCATTTCATATAATGCACATTCTTTTACAGATCATTTTTCATTCCAAACCTAATATCTTTATCTTTTATTACGATAAACATGGAATATAAGAGGAATAGACCTGACCTCTAGGGGGTAGTCATGTAAGTGCTTGCAGCACTAAGTCATACTAAAATCTTTATTGCTGCTCTTACACACACACACACAAACACACATTATATATATATATATATATATATATATATATATATATATATATATATATATATATATATATATATATATATATATATATATATATACATACATATATATATATATATATATACCATATTTCTTCATCCCAGAGCGCTCTACTTCCACTTTTTGGTCTTACTATTCTGTGCCAACAAACACTCTCATCAGGTTCCATGTCCCCATCCTTGAATTTTACGTGCCATAAGTAGAACCCCTTCCTTTTCAGTGCTTAAGTGCCATTCTTACCTCCCTCTTATCAATTTCACTTGAGTTAATTACTAGAAGTACTGTTGCATAACAGAAAGAAAAGATCATCAACAAGTACAAAAAGTGTGGATAAGGTAATCAAGAAGCAAGCGGGGTAGGGAAGAAAAAGAAGGTAAATAATGAAAATAGTAGGGCGAACTTGAGCAATTACTAAAAGGAAAAAGAGGAAGGAGTGCTGGATGGCATTATGTGAAGAGAGAAATGTTAATGCGAAATGTAGATGTAAACTGAGATATGATTGATGGATTGGGTCTCTTTTGTGATATGAGAGAATCAAATCTGTATGAATAAAATGATAACTGAAAATGGTCATTGTAAATGAGAAGACTTTTACGTAAAAATAGGCTAAATTATAGTAATGTAGAAAAAAATGACGTTAAGGACAGCGCTGAATTTTCGTGAAGACTAGCTTAGATCCATAACTTTCATTGGGACGTGTAAGAATTTCAATCAAAAGAATAAAATTAGTGTATTAAAGGTTAATTTAAACATGGCCTCCTCTAGCAAATATTATCCATCTTCAAATTTATTATTAGTAATTAGCCTAAAATCATACACCGAGAATACATATAAATGCCAGTTGAACCTGAAGTCCTTGGGATTAATTATAATTCTGTATAGAAACTGGCTCAACTAATGGCAATTCATCAAAAAAACGAATAAGTATTCATCCAACTTAATTTGACCCTGTCCGGCTAAGTGATATTCCGCAAGAATAATGCCATGGAAAAATAACTATTCTACGTGAAATATGGCACGACTAGATGACCATTTTGGCTGAAAAATTGCCCGAATAAATGATAACTCTGAGAGAAAAATGACCCAGATGAACGGTCATTCTATATGAATAATTGCTGGGACGCATCGCTACTTGGCGTGAAAAATGACCACTGGAAGAATTCTACCGTATTCCAAGAGCCATTTCATTAAAATTACCAAAAAGCAGGGAATCGTTTGCATCTGACGAACTGATATTGCGGAGGTAACCTTTCAGGATCAGTGATCAGGTGACGTTGATTGCTTCCGTCAATGTTCTTCGAAATAATGAGTAATTCCTTGTTACTGATTCGTAGAGGAATCCGTGGTAATGAAAAGCATTCTTAACTGATGATTATGTATCTAAAATTCCCTGAGGATTACAAATTAGCATGTGTGTGTGTGAGAGAGAGAGAGAGAGAGAGAGAGAGAGAGAGAGAGAGAGAGAGAGAGAGAGAGAGAGAGAGAGAGTAAACTAACACGTCAATACCCAAAGCACATTATGTCGTAGAAAGAGAAATAGATATGATGAGAGTTAAAAGACTTTTAATGGAAAATCAAAACAGAAAAGCTACTATAGAATTCATAATCCACAAATTATAAAATATTATATATTAAACACAAGCAAAATCACCTCTGTAAACAACGTAGCAATCAGACCGACTACTCATGTTTTTGAAATCCATTCAGCAAACGGAAATTAATGATATATATGAAAAAAAGGGGGTCGTATACAAAATATTCCAGATAGAAAAATTTTCTCTTTTTATATTCCAAACATTATATTAAGAGTACCTGTCGTATACTTCATCCGCTTCATGTGTTTCATCTCAATATGCACGTATCCATCTGTGATTTATGTAGCACCTGAAAATTATTCTGTTTTTTATTCTTAGCTAGTAAATGAATCATATATGTATATGTACATACAGTACATATATATATATATATATATATATATATATATATATATATATATATATATATATATATATATATATATATATATATATATATATATATATGAGTGTGTATTTATATATATGTATGTAGGTATGTATGTATGTATGTATATATATAAAAGTCAGAAGTCTATTCCCTTAGATGGATATGTTGAGAAATAGTTCGTATATTATGGCTAAATAAAGGTTTCCATGAATTAGTAGCAGAACTTTTTTATTCACCTTCCTATGTATGTATGTATATATATATATATATATATATATATATATATATATATATATATACAGTATATATATCTATATATATATGTGTGTGTGTATGTTTGTGTGTGTGTGAGTACATTTATGTAGATATATGTGTGTATGTATATATATATATATATATATATATATATATAGAGATAGAGATATATATATAGAGAGAGAGAGAGAGAGAGAGAGAGAGAGAGAGAGAGGAGACAGCATTTTGGGGGTACATAAGGAAAAAATATATGAAGGAGAGAAGCAAGTTATAACATTTATCATTCGACGTAATAAAAATGGTTGCATATATGACATATGAAATGTGTTCACGAAAATACTAAATTTATTAGGACCTGGATATGAGATAGAGTTGACCCCATCCCACCATATGCACCTACCATATTTTGTGAACTCTTTATATATTAATATATAAGCAAGTAGAAATATATATATATATATATATATATATATATATATATATATATATATATATATATATCTACTTATATATTTATATGTAAACAGTTGACAAGATATATATATATATGGTGGGGATATATATATATATATATATATAAATATATATATATATATATATATATATATATATATATATATATATATATATATATATATACATTTCTTTGCAAAGTAGGAGGGGAGAAGAATGATTATCACCCGAGGGAAGAAAGATTATGCTTAATCACCATATCATCCCTAGTTATTAGGTCCATTATGTTAAAAAGTCAGCGTTAATGGCTGCGGTCGTAAGCATTAATTGTAATCCGGATCTGGAAGTTTTAATCGCCTTGAAAAAAAAATCCCTTGCGGCAACTCAGAGGGGGAAGTTTCTGAATAATTAACGATACTTTCTCTGTTCTCCTCCTTCTCCTCCTCCTCCTCTTTCGTCTTCATTTTTCTGTCCTTTATCACTTCTCTTCTTCTTTCCCCTGTTTCTATTTTTTTCTCCCCTCCTTGCTCTTTGTTTCCTAGTTTGTTTATTTTTCATCCATCCTTTTACGGGTTGTCGTGTTTCTCTCTCTCTCTCTCTCTCTGTACTTCCTTTATTCATTAATTCAAGGGACAGGGTTCTCCTTCTCGCATGCCTTCATTTGTGCTCTCTAAGTATGTGATTATAGTCTCCTCTTGCTGGCCCCCTCTTATTAAAACACGTACGCTTTCCGCACCCGGGACCAACGCTGCCCAAAAACATCAAGTAGGAGACGCAAGAGGAGGAGGGAGAGGTGTAACCTCAATTCGATGATCAAAGAATCTTCACAACCCAGCAATTTCGGAGAACCTGTAATAGCGGCAGCCGCCTCTGGTGTTATTAGAGTGACCGCAGATGGAGCATTGAGTGTTAAGGGCTATGTATGTTTTCCTTAAATTGGGAAATAACATGATTACGAAAAAATGTACAGTGCTTTATCCTGACTCAAGCTCCTTAGGACGCCGTGTTTAGTACTAGCCCCTCAGGGATCAAAGGATTATATACACCCATTTCTATATTGTGTGGTCGACAAATTATATTAAAAACGATATCTTCGCACGGCCGGTTACTTTACTTAGCATGAGTTTGCCAGGGACTTTGACAAAGTTGGATGTATACCGGGTTAATACCAAGTTGAAGGTCCTTTGAAAATTTTGTTTCTTTGGTCCCGAAATATTCAAATATAACATGAGGCAATAACAATTACAGTATTAACATCGTAACTATTTCTATATTGTTTGGACATTGTTTGATCAACTTATTTCCTTGTTATGCAGTAATCAGACTAAATGCTCGGACTCATCATGTCTTGAGAGGTTACTTTACTCGCTAATGCATAATGTCTGTTTTAACGTGAAGAAATTTAGGAAAATTACGGAGCATTAGAACAGGAAAGATATGGTGAATCAAAGTTTACTGGGTTAAAGGGACTCTAGTCTGTGCTCAGGCATCAAAGTTATACTTGTATATCATGTTCATTTTCCTATTTTTAGCTATATGTTCTTATCTTTTAACTAAAAGATTTTAATGCCTTAAATTCATGCCTTACAAAAATCCAGTTACTGACGAAATTTTTATATGGAGACCTATTTAAGAATTGTACAAATGACCAAGGTGTTCAAGGGCGTGATCAGTTCCTAATAACCACGATGTTCGAGGGTGTGTTCATTTGCGTATTTATATGTCCACGGTAAAAGTGCATGGCCATCATTTTGACAGAAATGTAAAAACTCACAATAGCCAGGGGTTTTATGAAAATCGTCAACAGGTAATGAATGGCCTTCATTCACTCTTAATTAGCCATGATGTATGTCCACACGAAGCCACTCAGTAAAACATCAAATGAGTCATTTGCGACAACGAATTGCCAGTGAAAGTTATCACGTTCATATTTCACTTATCAATAAATGCTGATGGATTACCAAACAAGTAAAAGGGGGCATCATGGAAAAGTCTTACTTTTATACGAAAGTTCCCCCCCCCAAAAAATAAAAGTGAACTATGTTAGTGTTGGATGTCACTTTGTCATGCAAGTAAGAATTAGTAGTGTTTTTCTGTCTTGTGTAAGATTGCCATGCCTATGATTTCCCATCTGCAGCTCAGGGGATTTGATTAGGTGAATACATATTTCGTTTCAATATTTCCAGTTTCATATACATAATTTTTACTGAGATAAGTTGAGCAACAACTGAGACCCTGACCTAATTTGCTCTCCCCAATACTCCAAATTGTCAGGAGCAATGGCCTTTTCATTTCATATATGCAGACGTTTGTAGCGACGTATAAACCCCCAAAAATTAATAATTAGGAAAACTAACTGGTCTTGTTAGCCGTGAACGACGCTAAACAAAACTCAAATGACCTACCTACAAGGACTCCAATCCCTGACGGGTTATTATGTCTTATAGCTACTTACAAGTTCTGCCAATTTCTCTTGCTTTTTCTTTCCAGAATTCTATGACATTCTGTCTTTTTTTTTTTTTTTTGCAAAGTCCTGCCAGATATCTATTTTGTTTATGATTAGGCCCTCTCAGAAAATTTGTACGTAATTTCTTTAGGTTAGTTTTGGTAAGGGTGTTAGGTTGCTAATAATGTCGGAGGCCACACAAAGAGGAACACGAGGCATGATACTGTAACGTGTCTGCTGGATGCAAATACTGTGAAACTTTTAGTCTAGAGACCAGGCATAAGTTGAATTAAGAATAGGAATGTCTGACTACTTCTTCCAGTCCAAATATTTCCTTGAGTTTAGAAAAGGACAGCAAAAAGTAGCATCGCTTTTCTCAAGGCGTGCCGCGTACGGACTCTGATCCTTGATAAAATAGTATGATAATGTTTATATTCTGAAAAAGACAAGCAGAAGTTGAAAACATACAGAGGGTGGCTGGACATCCAGGAGGGATCACTTCCTCAAAAATTCCAAGTTGAATCATGAGCAGCACTTGAAAAACAAGTCAAAGTTATTCCCTTCATATTCAGCTAACAGAAAACCGACTAAAAAGGGGAAAGAATAATGCCATGTTACTCGATACAAGAGCATGAGCAAAGGATCCTTAGCAGTTGTAAAAGCTACAAAAAAGGATAAAGTAAACAGGAAGCCTTAAAAGTCTCTCGTTTACAGCGATATTCGGAAAACGAACTCAATAGGGACAGACTTGCCACATTAGGTATATATATATATATATATATATATATATATATATATATATATATATATATATATATATATATATATATATATATATATATATAAATATATTAGTCCATTTTCACAAGTAACAATAGTGCCTCTAGCAATATCCACAAATGTTTCTGTTAAGATGGGCATGGGTTCAACAGAAATTATTTTTGCACTCTCATAAACATAATTATAAGGTATGTACAAAAGATATTTTGTGCTTACCTTTGCAGTAAAATGAAATTTCTTAAAAATAAAAGCAGTAAAAGGAGCAGACTGATAATGCGAATGGAGAGTTAAGGTTAAACATTTCAAAAATATTTTCCTCTGGAAACGCACAAAACTTGCTCTGCTTGTCCACTGCAAAGTTTTGATTGGTTGTGTTTCTTAGCGCCTCACTTGGCTTTTGGCGAACACCAGCTGGATTCCAGGAGATTCGGAAGAAACAAATAAATTGCTCGGATTTTTCAATTCGCACGTCTCTTTTCGAGTAAACTATGGGTCTCAAAAAAAAAAAAAAAAAAAGGATAAAGCCTGAGAAAAATTTGTTGGGTATAATCTTGGCAACAGCCTAGGCAGCATATCGTCAGCGAAAGGTATCGTTAAAAACAGTTTTTTTCCTATTGCATATCAGAGAAAATATGAAAAGTTTTAACAGCCGTCAATTATAAGTCTAGGCAAAGAGTATTAGACCTGAATTCACTATATCGCAGCTGAAGGAGAAGCTAAAGATATTGGAAACATAAGGTTCAAAAAGAAAATCTGAGATTTTCATCCCATTTGAAACGAGGAAGGATTAGCGCCATTCTGAAAAAATAGATCTATGCAAAGATAGCCATACCTAAAAATATAGTTCAAGGTTTATTTTACCTTTCCTAAGGTTACTAGGGACTGCAACCAGAAGGATGGTCCACTTTTGGGTCTTTAATATTGAGTGCGTTCATTTTCTTTTGGCAATTAGAAATGAAAGAGCCCAAGTGAATTTTGTATTCGAAAAATTATCAATTGTAAAAATTATGAAGGATGTTCTTTGGAAGAACTATGCCAGAAATTCAAAGACAAGTAAAACAACGGTGTAATGACAATCAAGAGAATGTGTAAACAAAATGTGATAAATGTAAGAAGTGCAAAAAGGGAATGAATATTGTTTAAATTAGTCCACAACGAATATATTGAAAATAATGCTGTTACTGTAATAAGGACGAACATTATCTGCCTTAGATTAACGAAATCTGAGGACTTCACACTAATATATAACAAATCAGTGATAAGTCAGTGTTCCTTTATTTATTTCGGTGTCGTCTTTTCTAAAACAAAACTGGCAAAATTGCGTTATCGAATTTTTACTTAGCGTCGGCATCAATCCTTCCCCAACAAGACAGCAGATTGGTACGTTTAGGAATTTTTTATAACACCATGGTGACATTTTATATACAAACATTAAGCTACAAATGTCGTTTAATATCCAATTCGCGCTACTTCGGGAATATCACAGAATATCATTTGTAGCTTCATATTTTTTATAGAAAATGTTACGGCGATATGATCAAAAATTCATAAAAAAACCACATGTTCCAAACGCACCAATCGGCTGTCATGGTGGGGGTGGGTGGATGCCGACGCAAAGTACAAATTCCTACACTCGACTGGTGTATGTACAGTAGAGTCGGCATTAACTCATACCCCTCTTGACAGCCTAGCTATCTAGAACGTCGACTGGAACGCTTTGATGGTTGCTGTTGGATGGTCGAGCCACTTAGGTACCAAATCAGTTATCACTTATAATTCCCCTTCGGTGATATTCCGGAAATAGCGCGAATTTATAATAAAAAATTCATATATTACATATATATTGTGTGTGTGTTGTATGTGTGTATATATATATATATATATATATATATATATATATATATATATATATATATATATATATATATATATATATATATATATATATATATATATATATATATATATATATATATATATATATATATATATATATATATATATATATATATATATATTTAAGTGAGTGTGAATCTTTGTGCGTGTTTTCATGGTCATCACAAACTGCGTAGCCGTAGCTACGTTCACTTGTATATATATGTATATATATGTGTGTGTGTGAGTAGTGGTCTTGACTTCAAGGCCACGTAAATTAAATTGGGAGTACCATAATCAATTTACCCCTTAAAAGACTGTCTAAATTAAATTTCATCTTAAATCCAAAATCAAAATTACCGCGAAGAAACTAAAATGTCTAAAGGTCGGTTTAGGAATTAAGATGAGACATGGATAAGGACCGCCTGTTTTACATCGACTGGTCTCCAGAACGTCGTATGTGAAACGATCTCACCGAATTCTATTAAATTCCGGCTACTTTTTCCGGCAGCTGAAATTGCGGTAGAGATTTTTAACGCGGGAGAACTAAAGGCTCAGGGGCCAATTTCGCCGGTGAAAAGTCTTCCGGTCTTCTAAAAAGAATTTTGTACCCTCACCAGTGCCAACAGTAGTCTTCGATATTTTCTACAAGAGGCAGAATAGAAATATACTGATGAACAGTATTCATCAAAATAGCAAACGTATATGGATTTCATTTTCTTTATTCTTTATTTATTGAAACTATACACAATTCTTTGTGAGGTAACAGGCATGTGGCATAATTAAGATTCAAGCAAAATTAAATAATCAATGTATGAGGTTTAAACAATCACATTATGTACTTTCACTTAAGCGTTCATGGTAATTTGGGAAACGTGTTCTACACTGAGCATATAAAAACATCAATTGATAATGACAGCAAATGGTAGCATTAGTTGCTCACGAACGGTTTGTAGCACAGAGATTCTTAGACGGAATTCCTGATCAGCTCACTTGGCTTTGTCAGTGGTCAGGACCAATGAAACAGTCGTTGGTCAGTTGCAGAGGGTAGCTGGATATCTGAAAGGAACAGTTGTTTAACAGATACCGAGTTGAATCATGAGCTGCTTTTAAGGCACAAGACGAAATTGCTGTTAGTCTTGGGAGCTTCAGTCAAAAATAAAAAAAACTCTTTGATGTTGCATAAACATGACCAAAGTTCGAGACTTAATAATTGCAACTGTTTTACAGGAAACAATGTAGCTACGGAACATAATAGCATTCATGGTCTTTATCTGTGCTTGAATATAGAATTGAATCCTTGAATCCGTATACAAAATGGAGTTGATGAGAGATTTGCCGCCATAGTTTAATTGTTGTCATTCTTATACAAGATATGAAATATTGATACTGACAAATATATAAAGAATCTAATTCCCTATTTTCACTATTTGTGTGCGTATGTACATGTATATTCAATATCTCTAATTGATCTTGTATCCAAGTGAATGCATATATTTACAATGAATAAATTCTTATAGTATTTACACTGAATAACTAACTTCACATTAGTGGTAAATTTTGAAAAAATAAAAGTTTCCTCAAAATTTTAGCAGTTAGAAATACCTGTTATAGCTGAAAGTGAATCACAATAGGTGCCCATAAACTTAACTAGAAATTCCTACTTGAATTAAAAAAGCCTCAAAAGTCTTGGACGGGAAATTTTGTGAGAATATTTAAACAAAACTGGGGCAGTGTTAATCTCTTTTTTTTTTTTTTTTTGTCCCTTTCGAGTTCTAACAATAAGAAGCCTTTTACAACAAAAGTTTTTCTCTCTCTCTGTTTTTATTATAATGGCGCAAATTACAGGGCAAACAATAGATAAATCCTTTATTATCTTATCCGAAAAAATTATAACGGAGTTCCTGGAATATTTTGGTTTAATCTTTAAGCCTTCATTTCAGATTTCCCATTCTGTCCATTCTCCCTTCCAACACTCTCCCAATACCTTTCAACTTTCCTATCAGGGTTCTTCCTCTTCCTTGACTCTCCAGAACGAACTACTCCTCCTCCTCCTCCTCCTCCTCCTCCTCCTCCTCCTCCTCCTCCTCCTCCTCCTCCTCCTCCTCCTCCTCCTGCATGACAGTATTTGTCTCTCTTAATGAATTTATGCTCATATGTTAGTCGGTTGTTTTACGCAACACGCGTCTTTTGCTGGACGACGGTCACCCCCGTCGTCTGAGGACGTAAGGGGCAAGAATCCTTTGTATATATTATGCATGTCGTCCTCCAACTTGGCCGACGTAGCCTTTGAGGCCAAGTGGAATTAGAATATTGCGGACGACACAAAGTTAGAAAACAAGTTACGGTTCACCCAAAGACAATTTAGTCCGATTAAATTGCAGCTAACTTTCCGAGTGGTAACAGTTGAAATATATCTTTAAGGAACGGATGGGAAAGTTCCTCTGACGGGGAGGTCTGGCGTAATTCTATTGGGAGTCGAGTTTGGGAAGTCGTTATTGTTATTCTCTCTCTCTCTCTCTCTCTCTCTCTCTCTCTCTCTCTCTCTCTCTCTCTCTCTTGGTGTGTGTGGCCGTTTGCCTCGTTGTCTCTTAATGTATTCACAAAACCAAAACCATATATATGCATATGTGGTTTTGTGAATCTGTATCAGAGGAAATCACAAAGGTCAACAGACTGATCAATAGTTCAGACCATTCAATTCCAGAATGTAGAATTCTCTTTCCCCTTTGTAGTTTCCAGTTTGGGTCTGTCAGGATTTCGTAAAACCCATTAGGACGTACGTTCTCCCAGAACTTCGCTTGCTTTAAGTAGCCTTACCATTCCAAGTCTCTACATCATAAAAGAAAAAATACTGTTCTGGAGTGACAGCAACAAGTGAAATACAAACATATCTTATCATTTTTGCGATTTAAGGATAGACTTGCTATGTCTAAAAACCAAGAGAAAAAGCCCGTCGGTAAATGAAAACAATACTACAACTTCACCTGGAACAAGACATACACACCATTCAGTTTACTTCATTTGAAAATTATACTTCTATAGCTTTTAAATATTTTTTTTCATTCTCGTGGCTTGAATGTAAATAGATATAACTTTTACTAATATAATAAGAAGATACTATGTTACTTTTATAAAAAAAATTGAAAGAAAGAAAAGGAACAGGCTTATAAGGAGGACGGGAAGAAAAATGAAGTAAATGTTTCCACCAGAGTTCCCTTTGTAAATACACAAAACTTACTCAGCTTGTCCATCGCAAAGTTTTGATTGGTTGTGTTTCTTAGCGCCTCACTTGGCTTTTGGCGAAACACCAGCTGGATTCCAGAAGATCCCCAACTGAAACGAATGAATTGCTCGGATTTTTCAGCTCGCACATCTGATTCAGAGTAAATCAAAGGGCTGAAAAAAAATGGATAAATTCGGAGAAAAATCTTTTGGGTACAATCTTGATAAATACACGAACCCTTGTCCGTCGAAACAGCATATCGTCAGCGAATTTTATTGTTAGGAAAAAATGTATTTCTTCTTGAACCTCAGAGAGAATAAAAATAAAAAAAGATTTTTGACATCCTTGTTTTGTAAGAAGTTTCATCAAAGAGTATGAGATCAGCATTCACTGTTTTCCAGCGTAAGAAGAAACTGGCATTATTGAAAATCCGAAGACCAAAAGGAAGGTGTGAGCTTTTCTTATTCGACTTTTACTTAAACTTTATACTGACTACTTGGAACATAAACACGCGCAAACAAGAAAATTAATACCAACCCAGCTGCGCTTATTAAGAAAAGATTAAAAACTTAATGGACAATCGTAAAGGCTACAAATGCTACAAAACAGATAGGTGTTACTGATAGCCTTTTGCTAGAATCGCACATTATTTACTTTCGACAATGCAGAATAAAGGCACCCATTTAAATTAGTAGATTAGCATCACTGAAAGGTAGAGATTATGACATTTCTTGAGATGACTCAATCTAAACTTTCAGAAAGAAACTAAAAGCCGTTACAACAGCAGCAAAGAGAAAAGTAAAAGCAGTCTCGGATGACAGCTCTTTCTTTGTGTATGTGAATGGTAACTAAAGGGACAACAACCAAATTTTGACTTTTCGCAAGTGTTATCTGAGAACTTGCCAGCTGCACTAACTGTACTTTATAGCATTTGACATGAAGGATTAGGGAAAAAGAGACAGTTGCAGTGATAAAGAACAGATTTGGAATCGACCTGCAATTGACGGCCTCAATTTACTGTTTTTCGTTTTCTTGTCAAATAAAACTCAGATGAAGAAACTGATTCTCCAGCAAAAAAAAAAGTGAGATTTTTCCTACCTTGTAACGAAGCGTGATTCCCTGAACAAGTTATTTTTATGCATCTTGCTATCATTGTTCCTGGGCTTATTTCCATACACTAGAAAAAACCTTGGAAAAACCAATACCAATATAGAATTCCGATGAAAGACTTAACTGGAAGTAGGATATTTGTCTGCACTGACACAAGTGTGTGCATGTGTAAGTTTAACTTATAATATTTCCATGTACCCATGTATGCTTTCCATTTGCCTACGTTAGAAAAACTATTTTCGAGGAGAATAGAAAAGTTATGTGAGCAGTGCACAAGTAAATAGACTAGCTATGATCAAAAGTGAGTAATTTGAGATACCAATACTTTACGCCGAAAACCCATTGCAATTTGGTCTCTGAGAAAACTTCGAAACTCCAGTCTGAGAAAGGGTAGGTTTGTTTCTCTTTCTTAAATCATTAAATTTCCTGGGACCAAAAGTCTCTCTCTCTCTCTCTCTCTCTCTGTCTCTCTCTCTCTCTCTCTCTCTCTCTCTCTCTCTCTCTCTCTCTCTCTCTCTCTCTGAGAATAAAGCAGAGTTGTTAAAAGTCAGTGATTAATGCTTTCTATTACTTCACTTTCTTTTTTTCGGAGAAAGCAGGTTTTGTCAGGATTAAAGCGATTTCAGCTGAGGTACAGCAAAGTTCCTGAATTATATCACTTTAACCCTGAACCCTCTCTTCCAAATTTTTGTTTCAGAACAATCGCTCCTTAATTATTGCCTAAGTCTTTCAGCCATTCTGTCAACAGTCGACTGCTTCCTCTGCTGTCTAGAACAGACCACTTGTCTTCCCACTCCTCCTTCATAATATTATTGTGTTCATTTTTGTCAATCTCACTTATGTCACATTCTCTAAGCACTGAAGTAGTAAGAACCCTTTATATATATATGTACATATATATATATATATATGTGTGTGTGTGTATGTGTGTATATACATATATGTATATGTGTGTATATATGTATATATATATATATATATATATATATATATATATATATATATATATATATATATATATATATATATATATATATATATATATATATATATATATATATATATATATATATACACACACATATATATATGAATACATATTTATGTATCTTTATTTATTTATATATATACATATATCTGTATTTATATATATTATGCACGACGTTCGCCATGCATAGTAACTAACCCGGGGTATCCTTTGAGCGAAAGTAGAATTTGAATACTGAGGATGACACAAAGTTGAGAAGCAAGTCAAGGTTCTCCGAGAGAGACAATGTAGTCTGATTAAATTGCGGCAAACTTTCTGAGTGGTAACAGCTGGAATAAATCTTGAAGTGATGGATGGGAACGTTCCTCTGATGGGAAGTCTGGTGTAATTCTATTGTAAATCAGGATTGTCGGAAATCCGTTGCAAGTTTGGGAGGTCGAGTTATTGTTATTCTCTCTCTCTCTCTCTCTCTCTCTCTCTCTCTCTCTCTCTCTCTCTCTCTCTCTCTCTCTCTCTCTCTCTCAAAGGATATAAGAATGTGATACAGCGGCTGGGAAGGTAAATAAAACACCTGAGTATGCATAGTGAAGAGTGAAATATGAAAATGATACTGAAGTTTTACAATTAAAAATCAGGAAGAAAACCCACTCTACAAAAGTAGTAGTAGGTTTAAATAACAGTAAATGCTGAAGGAAGACTATAAGGACCTACAACAGAATATAAGAATCTTATTACTCGCATAACTGCTGGAGGAAGATCACTATGTAGAGTATTCGTGCATAGTTAGTCTAAAGAATGTATAGAGGAATTTGCTACCTGAGAGAAAGAGAGATACTTTTCACCTAAACAGAATCGACGAGAGGCCTTATGT